>NW_025062845.1:0-15400 GCF_018153295.1 Drosophila grimshawi
TATTTTCTATTTATCGAAGAATATCCCTTAATATCTTTCTTAGATGAGTCGGAAGTCAAATTATTTTAATGCAGTTTTGTTCCAAAGATCAAGTGAATTCTAAAAACACCTTTATAATTGAAATGGGGCAATTTTTGACGAAGATATGGCCATTTATTTCAAGGTAGACCCTATTTAATGCTTTCCATATATTTTCTATTTATCGAAGAATATCCCTTAATATCTTTCTTAGATGAGTCGGAAGTCAAATTATTTTAATGCAGTTTTGTTCCAAAGATCAAGTGAATTCTAAAAACACCTTTATAATTGAAATGGGGCAATTTTTGACGAAGATATGGCCATTTATTTCAAGGTAGACCCTATTTAATGCTTTCCATATATTTTCTATTTATCGAAGAATATCCCTTAATATCTTTCTTAGATGAGTCGGAAGTCAAATTATTTTAATGCAGTTTTGTTCCAAAGATCAAGTGAATTCTAAAAACACCTTTATAATTGAAATGGGGCAATTTTTGACGAAGATATGGCCATTTATTTCAAGGTAGACCCTATTTAATGCTTTCCATATATTTTCTATTTATCGAAGAATATCCCTTAATATCTTTTTTAGATGAGTCGGAAGTCAAATTATTTTAATGCAGTTTTGTTTCAAAGATTAAGCGAATTCTAAAAACACCTTTATAATTGAAATGGGGCAATTTTTGACGAAGATATGGCCATTTATTTCAAGGTAGACCCTATTTAATGCTTTCCATATATTTTCTATTTATCGAAGAATATCCCTTAATATCTTTCTTAGATGAGTCGGAAGTCAAATTATTTTAATGCAGTTTTGTTCCAAAGATCGAGTGAATTCTAAAAACACCTTTATAATTGAAATGGGGCAATTTTTGACGAAGATATGGCCATTTATTTCAAGGTAGACCCTATTTAATGCTTTCCATATATTTTCTATTTATCGAAGAATATCCCTTAATATCTTTCTTAGATGAGTCGGAAGTCAAATTATTTTAATGCAGTTTTGTTCCAAAGATCAAGTGAATTCTAAAAACACCTTTATAATTGAAATGGGGCAATTTTTGACGAAGATATGGCCATTTATTTCAAGGTAGACCCTATTTAATGCTTTCCATATATTTTCTATTTATCGAACAATATCCCTTAATATCTTTCTTAAATGAGTCGGAAGTCAAATTATTTTAATGCACTTTTGTTCCAAAGATCGAGCGAATTCTAAAAACACCTTTATAATTGAAATGGGGCAATTTTTGACGAAGATATGGCCATTTATTTCAAGGTAGACCCTATTTAATGCTTTCCATATATTTTCTATTTATCGAAGAATATCCCTTAATATCTTTCTTAGATGAGTCGGAAGTCAAATTATTTTAATGCAGTTTTGTTCCAAAGATCGAGTGAATTCTAAAAACACCTTTATAATTGAAATTGGGCAATTTTTGACGAAGATATGGCCATTTATTTCAAGGTAGACCCTATTTAATGCTTTCCATATATTTTCTATTTATCGAAGAATATCCCTTAATATCTTTCTTAGATGAGTCGGAAGTCAAATTATTTTAATGCAGTTTTGTTCCAAAGATCAAGCGAATTCTAAAAACACCTTTATAATTGAAATTGCGCAATTTTAGATGAAGATATGGCCATTTATTTCAAGGTAGACCCTATTTAATGCTCTCCATATATTTTCTATTTATCGAAGAATATCCCTTAATATCTTTCTTAGATGAGTCAGAAGTCGAATTATTTTAATGCAGTTTTGTTCCAAAGATCAAGTGAATTCTAAAAACACCTTTATAATTGAAATGGGGCAATTTTTGACGAAGATATGGCCATTTATTTCAAGGTAGACCCTATTTAATGCTTTCCATATATTTTCTATTTATCGAAGAATATCCCTTAATATCTTTCTTAGATGAGTCGGAAGTCAAATTATTTTAATGCAGTTTTGTTCCAAAGATCAAGTGAATTCTAAAAACACCTTTATAATTGAAATGGGGCAATTTTTGACGAAGATATGGCCATTTATTTCAAGGTAGACCCTATTTAATGCTTTCCATATATTTTCTATTTATCGAAGAATATCCCTTAATATCTTTCTTAGATGAGTCGGAAGTCAAATTATTTTAATGCAGTTTTGTTCCAAAGATCAAGTGAATTCTAAAAACACCTTTATAATTGAAATGGGGCAATTTTTGACGAAGATATGGCCATTTATTTCAAGGTAGACCCTATTTAATGCTTTCCATATATTTTCTATTTATCGAAGAATATCCCTTAATATCTTTCTTAGATGAGTCGGAAGTCAAATTATTTTAATGCAGTTTTGTTCCAAAGATCAAGTGAATTCTAAAAACACCTTTATAATTGAAATGGGGCAATTTTTGACGAAGATATGGCCATTTATTTCAAGGTAGACCCTATTTAATGCTTTCCATATATTTTCTATTTATCGAAGAATATCCCTTAATATCTTTCTTAGATGAGTCGGAAGTCAAATTATTTTAATGCAGTTTTGTTTCAAAGATCAAGCGAATTCTAAAAACACCTTTATAATTGAAATGGGGCAATTTTTGACGAAGATATGGCCATTTATTTCAAGGTAGACCCTATTTAATGCTTTCCATATATTTTCTATTTATCGAAGAATATCCCTTAATATCTTTCTTAGATGAGTCGGAAGTCAAATTATTTTAATGCAGTTTTGTTCCAAAGATCGAGTGAATTCTAAAAACACCTTTATAATTGAAATGGGGCAATTTTTGACGAAGATATGGCCATTTATTTCAAGGTAGACCCTATTTAATGCTTTCCATATATTTTCTATTTATCGAAGAATATCCCTTAATATCTTTCTTAGATGAGTCGGAAGTCAAATTATTTTAATGCAGTTTTGTTCCAAAGATCAAGTGAATTCTAAAAACACCTTTATAATTGAAATGGGGCAATTTTTGACGAAGATATGGCCATTTATTTCAAGGTAGACCCTATTTAATGCTTTCCATATATTTTCTATTTATCGAAGAATATCCCTTAATATCTTTCTTAGATGAGTCGGAAGTCAAATTATTTTAATGCAGTTTTGTTCCAAAGATCAAGTGAATTCTAAAAACACCTTTATAATTGAAATGGGGCAATTTTTGACGAAGATATGGCCATTTATTTCAAGGTAGACCCTATTTAATGCTTTCCATATATTTTCTATTTATCGAAGAATATCCCTTAATATCTTTCTTAGATGAGTCGGAAGTCAAATTATTTTAATGCAGTTTTGTTCCAAAGATTAAGTGAATTCTAAAAACACCTTTATAATTGAAATGGGGCAATTTTTGACGAAGATATGGCCATTTATTTCAAGGTAGACCCTATTTAATGCTTTCCATATATTTTCTATTTATCGAAGAATATCCCTTAATATCTTTCTTAGATGAGTCGGAAGTCAAATTATTTTAATGCAGTTTTGTTCCAAAGATCAAGTGAATTCTAAAAACACCTTTATAATTGAAATGGGGCAATTTTTGACGAAGATATGGCCATTTATTTCAAGGTAGACCCTATTTAATGCTTTCCATATATTTTCTATTTATCGAAGAATATCCCTTAATATCTTTCTTAGATGAGTCGGAAGTCAAATTATTTTAATGCAGTTTTGTTCCAAAGATCGAGTGAATTCTAAAAACACCTTTATAATTGAAATGGGGCAATTTTTGACGAAGATATGGCCATTTATTTCAAGGTAGACCCTATTTAATGCTTTCCATATATTTTCTATTTATCGAAGAATATCCCTTAATATCTTTCTTAGATGAGTCGGAAGTCAAATTATTTTTTAATGCAGTTTTGTTTCAAAGATCGAGTGAATTCTAAAAACACCTTTATAATTGAAATGGGGCAATTTTTGACGAAGATATGGCCATTTATTTCAAGGTAGACCCTATTTAATGCTTTCCATATATTTTCTATTTATCGAAGAATATCCCTTAATATCTTTCTTAGATGAGTCGGAAGTCAAATTATTTTAATGCAGTTTTGTTCCAAAGATCGAGTGAATTCTAAAAACACCTTTATAATTGAAATGGGGCAATTTTTGACGAAGATATGGCCATTTATTTCAAGGTAGACCCTATTTAATGCTTTCCATATATTTTCTATTTATCGAAGAATATCCCTTAATATCTTTCTTAGATGAGTCGGAAGTCAAATTATTTTAATGCAGTTTTGTTCCAAAGATCAAGCGAATTCTAAAAACACCTTTATAATTGAAATGGGGCAATTTTTGACGAAGATATGGCCATTTATTTCAAGGTAGACCCTATTTAATGCTTTCCATATATTTTCTATTTATCGAAGAATATCCCTTAATATCTTTCTTAGATGAGTCGGAAGTCAAATTATTTTAATGCAGTTTTGTTCCAAAGATCAAGTGAATTCTAAAAACACCTTTATAATTGAAATGGGGCAATTTTTGACGAAGATATGGCCATTTATTTCAAGGTAGACCCTATTTAATGCTTTCCATATATTTTCTATTTATCGAAGAATATCCCTTAATATCTTTCTTAGATGAGTCGGAAGTCAAATTATTTTAATGCAGTTTTGTTTCAAAGATCGAGTGAATTCTAAAAACACCTTTATAATTGAAATGGGGCAATTTTTGACGAAGATATGGCCATTTATTTCAAGGTAGACCCTATTTAATGCTTTCCATATATTTTCTATTTATCGAAGAATATCCCTTAATATCTTTCTTAGATGAGTCGGAAGTCAAATTATTTTAATGCAGTTTTGTTCCAAAGATCGAGTGAATTCTAAAAACACCTTTATAATTGAAATGGGGCAATTTTTGACGAAGATATGGCCATTTATTTCAAGGTAGACCCTATTTAATGCTTTCCATATATTTTCTATTTATCGAAGAATATCCCTTAATATCTTTCTTAGATGAGTCGGAAGTCAAATTATTTTAATGCAGTTTTGTTCCAAAGATCAAGCGAATTCTAAAAACACCTTTATAATTGAAATGGGGCAATTTTTGACGAAGATATGGCCATTTATTTCAAGGTAGACCCTATTTAATGCTTTCCATATATTTTCTATTTATCGAAGAATATCCCTTAATATCTTTCTTAGATGAGTCGGAAGTCAAATTATTTTAATGCAGTTTTGTTCCAAAGATCAAGTGAATTCTAAAAACACCTTTATAATTGAAATGGGGCAATTTTTGACGAAGATATGGCCATTTATTTCAAGGTAGACCCTATTTAATGCTTTCCATATATTTTCTATTTATCGAAGAATATCCCTTAATATCTTTCTTAGATGAGTCGGAAGTCAAATTATTTTAATGCAGTTTTGTTCCAAAGATCAAGTGAATTCTAAAAACACCTTTATAATTGAAATGGGGCAATTTTTGACGAAGATATGGCCATTTATTTCAAGGTAGACCCTATTTAATGCTTTCCATATATTTTCTATTTATCGAAGAATATCCCTTAATATCTTTCTTAGATGAGTCGGAAGTCAAATTATTTTAATGCAGTTTTGTTCCAAAGATCAAGCGAATTCTAAAAACACCTTTATAATTGAAATGGGGCAATTTTTGACGAAGATATGGCCATTTATTTCAAGGTAGACCCTATTTAATGCTTTCCATATATTTTCTATTTATCGAAGAATATCCCTTAATATCTTTCTTAGATGAGTCGGAAGTCAAATTATTTTAATGCAGTTTTGTTCCAAAGATCAAGTGAATTCTAAAAACACCTTTATAATTGAAATGGGGCAATTTTTGACGAAGATATGGCCATTTATTTCAAGGTAGACCCTATTTAATGCTTTCCATATATTTTCTATTTATCGAAGAATATCCCTTAATATCTTTCTTAGATGAGTCGGAAGTCAAATTATTTTAATGCAGTTTTGTTCCAAAGATCAAGTGAATTCTAAAAACACCTTTATAATTGAAATGGGGCAATTTTTGACGAAGATATGGCCATTTATTTCAAGGTAGACCCTATTTAATGCTTTCCATATATTTTCTATTTATCGAAGAATATCCCTTAATATCTTTCTTAGATGAGTCGGAAGTCAAATTATTTTAATGCAGTTTTGTTCCAAAGATCAAGTGAATTCTAAAAACACCTTTATAATTGAAATGGGGCAATTTTTGACGAAGATATGGCCATTTATTTCAAGGTAGACCCTATTTAATGCTTTCCATATATTTTCTATTTATCGAAGAATATCCCTTAATATCTTTCTTAGATGAGTCGGAAGTCAAATTATTTTAATGCAGTTTTGTTCCAAAGATCAAGTGAATTCTAAAAACACCTTTATAATTGAAATGGGGCAATTTTTGACGAAGATATGGCCATTTATTTCAAGGTAGACCCTATTTAATGCTTTCCATATATTTTCTATTTATCGAAGAATATCCCTTAATATCTTTCTTAGATGAGTCGGAAGTCAAATTATTTTAATGCAGTTTTGTTCCAAAGATCAAGTGAATTCTAAAAACACCTTTATAATTGAAATGGGGCAATTTTTGACGAAGATATGGCCATTTATTTCAAGGTAGACCCTATTTAATGCTTTCCATATATTTTCTATTTATCGAAGAATATCCCTTAATATCTTTCTTAGATGAGTCGGAAGTCAAATTATTTTAATGCAGTTTTGTTCCAAAGATCAAGTGAATTCTAAAAACACCTTTATAATTGAAATGGGGCAATTTTTGACGAAGATATGGCCATTTATTTCAAGGTAGACCCTATTTAATGCTTTCCATATATTTTCTATTTATCGAAGAATATCCCTTAATATCTTTCTTAGATG
This sequence comes from Drosophila grimshawi, assembly GCF_018153295.1. Taxonomy (NCBI): domain Eukaryota; kingdom Metazoa; phylum Arthropoda; class Insecta; order Diptera; family Drosophilidae; genus Drosophila; species Drosophila grimshawi. Next base: position 6,853 of record NW_025062845.1, read on the forward strand.
AGTCGGAAGTCAAATTATTTTAATGCAGTTTTGTTCCAAAGATCGAGTGAATTCTAAAAACACCTTTATAATTGAAATGGGGCAATTTTTGACGAAGATATGGCCATTTATTTCAAGGTAGACCCTATTTAATGCTTTCCATATATTTTCTATTTATCGAAGAATATCCCTTAATATCTTTCTTAGATGAGTCGGAAGTCAAATTATTTTAATGCAGTTTTGTTCCAAAGATCAAGTGAATTCTAAAAACACCTTTATAATTGAAATGGGGCAATTTTTGACGAAGATATGGCCATTTATTTCAAGGTAGACCCTATTTAATGCTTTCCATATATTTTCATTTATCGAAGAATATCCCTTAATATCTTTCTTAGATGAGTCGGAAGTCAAATTATTTTAATGCAGTTTTGTCTCCAAAGATCAAGTGAATTCTAAAAACACCTTTATAATTGAAATGGGGCAATTTTTGACGAAGATATGGCCATTTATTTCAAGGTAGACCCTATTTAATGCTTTCCATATATTTTCTATTTATCGAAGAATATCCCTTAATATCTTTCTTAGATGAGTCGGAAGTCAAATTATTTTAATGCAGTTTTGTTCCAAAGATCAAGTGAATTCTAAAAACACCTTTATAATTGAAATGGGGCAATTTTTGACGAAGATATGGCCATTTATTTCAAGGTAGACCCTATTTAATGCTTTCCATATATTTTCTATTTATCGAAGAATATCCCTTAATATCTTTCTTAGATGAGTCGGAAGTCAAATTATTTTAATGCAGTTTTGTTCCAAAGATCAAGTGAATTCTAAAAACACCTTTATAATTGAAATGGGGCAATTTTTGACGAAGATATGGCCATTTATTTCAAGGTAGACCCTATTTAATGCTTTCCATATATTTTCTATTTATCGAAGAATATCCCTTAATATCTTTCTTAGATGAGTCGGAAGTCAAATTATTTTAATGCAGTTTTGTTCCAAAGATCAAGTGAATTCTAAAAACACCTTTATAATTGAAATGGGGCAATTTTTGACGAAGATATGGCCATTTATTTCAAGGTAGACCCTATTTAATGCTTTCCATATATTTTCTATTTATCGAAGAATATCCCTTAATATCTTTCTTAGATGAGTCGGAAGTCAAATTATTTTAATGCAGTTTTGTTCCAAAGATCAAGTGAATTCTAAAAACACCTTTATAATTGAAATGGGGCAATTTTTGACGAAGATATGGCCATTTATTTCAAGGTAGACCCTATTTAATGCTTTCCATATATTTTCTATTTATCGAAGAATATCCCTTAATATCTTTCTTAGATGAGTCGGAAGTCAAATTATTTTAATGCAGTTTTGTTCCAAAGATCAAGTGAATTCTAAAAACACCTTTATAATTGAAATGGGGCAATTTTTGACGAAGATATGGCCATTTATTTCAAGGTAGACCCTATTTAATGCTTTCCATATATTTTCTATTTATCGAAGAATATCCCTTAATATCTTTCTTAGATGAGTCGGAAGTCAAATTATTTTAATGCAGTTTTGTTCCAAAGATCGAGTGAATTCTAAAAACACCTTTATAATTGAAATGGGGCAATTTTTGACGAAGATATGGCCATTTATTTCAAGGTAGACCCTATTTAATGCTTTCCATATATTTTCTATTTATCGAAGAATATCCCTTAATATCTTTCTTAGATGAGTCGGAAGTCAAATTATTTTAATGCAGTTTTGTTCCAAAGATCAAGTGAATTCTAAAAACACCTTTATAATTGAAATGGGGCAATTTTTGACGAAGATATGGCCATTTATTTCAAGGTAGACCCTATTTAATGCTTTCCATATATTTTCTATTTATCGAAGAATATCCCTTAATATCTTTCTTAGATGAGTCGGAAGTCAAATTATTTTAATGCAGTTTTGTTCCAAAGATCAAGCGAATTCTAAAAACACCTTTATAATTGAAATGGGGCAATTTTTGACGAAGATATGGCCATTTATTTCAAGGTAGACCCTATTTAATGCTTTCCATATATTTTCTATTTATCGAAGAATATCCCTTAATATCTTTCTTAGATGAGTCGGAAGTCAAATTATTTTAATGCAGTTTTGTTCCAAAGATCAAGTGAATTCTAAAAACACCTTTATAATTGAAATGGGGCAATTTTTGACGAAGATATGGCCATTTATTTCAAGGTAGACCCTATTTAATGCTTTCCATATATTTTCTATTTATCGAAGAATATCCCTTAATATCTTTCTTAGATGAGTCGGAAGTCAAATTATTTTAATGCAGTTTTGTTCCAAAGATCAAGTGAATTCTAAAAACACCTTTATAATTGAAATGGGGCAATTTTTGACGAAGATATGGCCATTTATTTCAAGGTAGACCCTATTTAATGCTTTCCATATATTTTCTATTTATCGAAGAATATCCCTTAATATCTTTCTTAGATGAGTCGGAAGTCAAATTATTTTAATGCAGTTTTGTTCCAAAGATCAAGTGAATTCTTAAAAACACCTTTATAATTGAAATGGGGCAATTTTTGACGAAGATATGGCCATTTATTTCAAGGTAGACCCTATTTAATGCTTTCCATATATTTTCTATTTATCGAAGAATATCCCTTAATATCTTTCTTAGATGAGTCGGAAGTCAAATTATTTTAATGCAGTTTTGTTCCAAAGATCAAGTGAATTCTAAAAACACCTTTATAATTGAAATGGGGCAATTTTTGACGAAGATATGGCCATTTATTTCAAGGTAGACCCTATTTAATGCTTTCCATATATTTTCTATTTATCGAAGAATATCCCTTAATATCTTTCTTAGATGAGTCGGAAGTCAAATTATTTTAATGCAGTTTTGTTCCAAAGATCAAGTGAATTCTAAAAACACCTTTATAATTGAAATGGGGCAATTTTTGACGAAGATATGGCCATTTATTTCAAGGTAGACCCTATTTAATGCTTTCCATATATTTTCTATTTATCGAAGAATATCCCTTAATATCTTTCTTAGATGAGTCGGAAGTCAAATTATTTTAATGCAGTTTTGTTCCAAAGATCGAGTGAATTCTAAAAACACCTTTATAATTGAAATGGGGGCAATTTTTGACGAAGATATGGCCATTTATTTCAAGGTAGACCCTATTTAATGCTTTCCATATATTTTCTATTTATCGAAGAATATCCCTTAATATCTTTCTTAGATGAGTCGGAAGTCAAATTATTTTAATGCAGTTTTGTTCCAAAGATCAAGTGAATTCTAAAAACACCTTTATAATTGAAATGGGGCAATTTTTGACGAAGATATGGCCATTTATTTCAAGGTAGACCCTATTTAATGCTTTCCATATATTTTCTATTTATCGAAGAATATCCCTTAATATCTTTCTTAGATGAGTCGGAAGTCAAATTATTTTAATGCAGTTTTGTTCCAAAGATCAAGTGAATTCTAAAAACACCTTTATAATTGAAATGGGGCAATTTTTGACGAAGATATGGCCATTTATTTCAAGGTAGACCCTATTTAATGCTTTCCATATATTTTCTATTTATCGAAGAATATCCCTTAATATCTTTCTTAGATGAGTCGGAAGTCAAATTATTTTAATGCAGTTTTGTTCCAAAGATCAAGTGAATTCTAAAAACACCTTTATAATTGAAATGGGGCAATTTTTGACGAAGATATGGCCATTTATTTCAAGGTAGACCCTATTTAATGCTTTCCATATATTTTCTATTTATCGAAGAATATCCCTTAATATCTTTCTTAGATGAGTCGGAAGTCAAATTATTTTAATGCAGTTTTGTTCCAAAGATCAAGTGAATTCTAAAAACACCTTTATAATTGAAATGGGGCAATTTTTGACGAAGATATGGCCATTTATTTCAAGGTAGACCCTATTTAATGCTTTCCATATATTTTCTATTTATCGAAGAATATCCCTTAATATCTTTCTTAGATGAGTCGGAAGTCAAATTATTTTAATGCAGTTTTGTTCCAAAGATCAAGTGAATTCTAAAAACACCTTTATAATTGAAATGGGGCAATTTTTGACGAAGATATGGCCATTTATTTCAAGGTAGACCCTATTTAATGCTTTCCATATATTTTCTATTTATCGAAGAATATCCCTTAATATCTTTCTTAGATGAGTCGGAAGTCAAATTATTTTAATGCAGTTTTGTTCCAAAGATCAAGTGAATTCTAAAAACACCTTTATAATTGAAATGGGGCAATTTTTGACGAAGATATGGCCATTTATTTCAAGGTAGACCCTATTTAATGCTTTCCATATATTTTCTATTTATCGAAGAATATCCCTTAATATCTTTCTTAGATGAGTCGGAAGTCAAATTATTTTAATGCAGTTTTGTTCCAAAGATCAAGTGAATTCTAAAAACACCTTTATAATTGAAATGGGGCAATTTTTGACGAAGATATGGCCATTTATTTCAAGGTAGACCCTATTTAATGCTTTCCATATATTTTCTATTTATCGAAGAATATCCCTTAATATCTTTCTTAGATGAGTCGGAAGTCAAATTATTTTAATGCAGTTTTGTTCCAAAGATCAAGTGAATTCTAAAAACACCTTTATAATTGAAATGGGGCAATTTTTGACGAAGATATGGCCATTTATTTCAAGGTAGACCCTATTTAATGCTTTCCATATATTTTCTATTTATCGAAGAATATCCCTTAATATCTTTCTTAGATGAGTCGGAAGTCAAATTATTTTAATGCAGTTTTGTTCCAAAGATCAAGTGAATTCTAAAAACACCTTTATAATTGAAATGGGGCAATTTTTGACGAAGATATGGCCATTTATTTCAAGGTAGACCCTATTTAATGCTTTCCATATATTTTCTATTTATCGAAGAATATCCCTTAATATCTTTCTTAGATGAGTCGGAAGTCAAATTATTTTAATGCAGTTTTGTTCCAAAGATCGAGTGAATTCTAAAAACACCTTTATAATTGAAATGGGGCAATTTTTGACGAAGATATGGCCATTTATTTCAAGGTAGACCCTATTTAATGCTTTCCATATATTTTCTATTTATCGAAGAATATCCCTTAATATCTTTCTTAGATGAGTCGGAAGTCAAATTATTTTAATGCAGTTTTGTTCCAAAGATCAAGTGAATTCTAAAAACACCTTTATAATTGAAATGGGGCAATTTTTGACGAAGATATGGCCATTTATTTCAAGGTAGACCCTATTTAATGCTTTCCATATATTTTCTATTTATCGAAGAATATCCCTTAATATCTTTCTTAGATGAGTCGGAAGTCAAATTATTTTAATGCAGTTTTGTTTTCCAAAGATCAAGTGAATTCTAAAAACACCTTTATAATTGAAATGGGGCAATTTTTGACGAAGATATGGCCATTTATTTCAAGGTAGACCCTATTTAATGCTTTCCATATATTTTCTATTTATCGAAGAATATCCCTTAATATCTTTCTTAGATGAGTCGGAAGTCAAATTATTTTAATGCAGTTTTGTTCCAAAGATCAAGTGAATTCTAAAAACACCTTTATAATTGAAATGGGGCAATTTTTGACGAAGATATGGCCATTTATTTCAAGGTAGACCCTATTTAATGCTTTCCATATATTTTCTATTTATCGAAGAATATCCCTTAATATCTTTCTTAGATGAGTCGGAAGTCAAATTATTTTAATGCAGTTTTGTTCCAAAGATCAAGTGAATTCTAAAAACACCTTTATAATTGAAATGGGGCAATTTTTGACGAAGATATGGCCATTTATTTCAAGGTAGACCCTATTTAATGCTTTCCATATATTTTCTATTTATCGAAGAATATCCCTTAATATCTTTCTTAGATGAGTCGGAAGTCAAATTATTTTAATGCAGTTTTGTTCCAAAGATCAAGTGAATTCTAAAAACACCTTTATAATTGAAATGGGGCAATTTTTGACGAAGATATGGCCATTTATTTCAAGGTAGACCCTATTTAATGCTTTCCATATATTTTCTATTTATCGAAGAATATCCCTTAATATCTTTCTTAGATGAGTCGGAAGTCAAATTATTTTAATGCAGTTTTGTTCCAAAGATCAAGTGAATTCTAAAAACACCTTTATAATTGAAATGGGGCAATTTTTGACGAAGATATGGCCATTTATTTCAAGGTAGACCCTATTTAATGCTTTCCATATATTTTCTATTTATCGAAGAATATCCCTTAATATCTTTCTTAGATGAGTCGGAAGTCAAATTATTTTAATGCAGTTTTGTTCCAAAGATCAAGTGAATTCTAAAAACACCTTTATAATTGAAATGGGGCAATTTTTGACGAAGATATGGCCATTTATTTCAAGGTAGACCCTATTTAATGCTTTCCATATATTTTCTATTTATCGAAGAATATCCCTTAATATCTTTCTTAGATGAGTCGGAAGTCAAATTATTTTAATGCAGTTTTGTTCCAAAGATTGAGTGAATTCTAAAAACACCTTTATAATTGAAATGGGGCAATTTTTGACGAAGATATGGCCATTTATTTCAAGGTAGACCCTATTTAATGCTTTCCATATATTTTCTATTTATCGAAGAATATCCCTTAATATCTTTCTTAGATGAGTCGGAAGTCAAATTATTTTAATGCAGTTTTGTTCCAAAGATCAAGTGAATTCTAAAAACACCTTTATAATTGAAATGGGGCAATTTTTGACGAAGATATGGCCATTTATTTCAAGGTAGACCCTATTTAATGCTTTCCATATATTTTCTATTTATCGAAGAATATCCCTTAATATCTTTCTTAGATGAGTCGGAAGTCAAATTATTTTAATGCAGTTTTGTTCCAAAGATCAAGTGAATTCTAAAAAACACCTTTATAATTGAAATGGGGCAATTTTTGACGAAGATATGGCCATTTATTTCAAGGTAGACCCTATTTAATGCTTTCCATATATTTTCTATTTATCGAAGAATATCCCTTAATATCTTTCTTAGATGAGTCGGAAGTCAAATTATTTTAATGCAGTTTTGTTCCAAAGATCGAGTGAATTCTAAAAACACCTTTATAATTGAAATGGGGCAATTTTTTGACGAAGATATGGCCATTTATTTCAAGGTAGACCCTATTTAATGCTTTCCATATATTTTCTATTTATCGAAGAATATCCCTTAATATCTTTCTTAGATGAGTCGGAAGTCAAATTATTTTAATGCAGTTTTGTTCCAAAGATCAAGTGAATTCTAAAAACACCTTTATAATTGAAATGGGGCAATTTTTGACGAAGATATGGCCATTTATTTCAAGGTAGACCCTATTTAATGCTTTCCATATATTTTCTATTTATCGAAGAATATCCCTTAATATCTTTCTTAGATGAGTCGGAAGTCAAATTATTTTAATGCAGTTTTGTTCCAAAGATCAAGTGAATTCTAAAAACACCTTTATAATTGAAATGGGGCAATTTTTGACGAAGATATGGCCATTTATTTCAAGGTAGACCCTATTTAATGCTTTCCATATATTTTCTATTTATCGAAGAATATCCCTTAATATCTTTCTTAGATGAGTCGGAAGTCAAATTATTTTAATGCAGTTTTGTTTCAAAGATCAGAGTGAATTCTAAAAACACCTTTATAATTGAAATGGGGCAATTTTTGATTCGAAGATATGGCCATTTATTTCAAGGTAGACCCTATTTAATGCTTTCCATATATTTTCTATTTATCGAAGAATATCCCTTAATATCTTTCTTAGATGAGTCGGAAGTCAAATTATTTTTTAATGCAAGTTTTGTTCCAAAGATCAAGTGAATTCTAAAAACACCTTTATAATTGAAATGGGGCAATTTTTGACGAAGATATGGCCATTTATTTCAAGGTAGACCCCTATTTAATGCTTTCCATATATTTTCTATTTATCGAAGAATATCCCTTAATATCTTTCTTAGATGAGTCGGAAGTCAAATTATTTTAATGCAGTTTTGTTCCAAAGATCAAGTGAATTCTAAAAACACCTTTATAATTGAAATGGGGCAATTTTTGACGAAGATATGGCCATTTATTTCAAGGTAGACCCTATTTAATGCTTTCCATATATTTTCTATTTATCGAAGAATATCCCTTAATATCTTTCTTAGATGAGTCGGAAGTCAAATTATTTTAATGCAGTTTTGTTCCAAAGATCAAGTGAATTCTAAAAACACCTTTATAATTGAAATGGGGCAATTTTTGACGAAGATATGAACATTTATTTCAAAGGTGGAGCACTTTATTTAATGCTTTCCATATATTTTCCTATTTATCGAAGAATATCCATAATATCTTTCTTAGATGAGTCGGAAGTCAGGTATATTTTAATGCAGTTTTGTTCCCCAAGATTGAGTGAATTCTAAAAGCTGCCTTTATGAAATTGAATGGGGCAAATTTTCGGCGAAGATATGGCCATTATTCCCAGGTAGACCCTATTTATTAGCTTTCCATATTCTTTTCTGTTAATCGAAGAATATCCCATAATATCTTTCTTAGGTAAGTCGGAAGTCAAATTATTT
>NW_025062846.1:0-70150 GCF_018153295.1 Drosophila grimshawi
GTGAATCCTAAAAATACCTTTATAATTGAAATGGGGCAATTTGAGACAAAGATATGGCCATTTATTTCAAGGTTGACCCTATTTAATGTTTGCCTTATATTTTCTATTAATCGAAGAATATCTCTTAATATCTTTCTTAGATGAGTCGGAAGTCAAATTATTTTAATGCAGTTTTGTTTCAAAGATCAATTGAATTCTAAAAACACCTTTATAATTGAAATGGGGCAATTTTGGACGAAGATATGGCCATTTATTTCAAGGTAGACCTTATTTAATGCTTTCCATATATTTTCTATTATTCGAAGAATATCCCTTAATATCTTTCTTAGATGAGTCGGAAGTCAAATTATTTTAATGCAGTTTTGTTCCAAAGATTGTTTGAATTCTAAAAACACCTTTATAATTTAAATGGGGCAATTTTTGACGAAGATATGGCCATTTATTTCAAGGTAGACCCTATTTAATGTTTGGCTTATATTTTCTATTTATCGAAGAATATCCCTTAATATCTTTCTTAGATGAGTCGGAAGTCAAATTATTTTAATGCAGTTTTGTTCCAAAGATCGAGCGAATTCCAAAAACATCTTTATAATTGAAATGGGGCAATTTTTGACGAAGATATGGCCATTTACTTCAAGGTAGACCCTATTTAATGCTTTCCATATATTTTCTGTTAATCAACAATATCCCTTAATATCTTTCTTAGATGAGTCGGAAGTCAAATTATTTTAATGCAGTTTTGTTCCAAAGATTGAGTGAATTCTAAAAACATCTTTTATAATTGAAATTGGGCAATTTGAGACAAAGATATGGCCATTTATTTCAAGGTTGACCCTATTTAATGTTTGCCTTATATTTTCTATTAATCGAAGAATATCTCTTAATATCTTTCTTAGATGAGTCGGAAGTCAAATTATTTTAATGCAGTTTTGTTCCAAAGATCAAGTGAATTCTAAAAACACCTTTATAATTGAAATGGGGCAATTTTAGACAAAGATATGGCCATTTATTTCAAGGTTGACCCTATTTAATGTTTGGCTTATATTTTCTATTAATCGAAGAATATCTCTTAATATCTTTCTTAGATGAGTCGGAAGTCAAACTATTTTAATGCAGTTTTGTTCCGAAGATTGAACGAATTCCAAAACACCTTTATAATTGAAATGGGGCAATTTTAGACGAAGATATGGCCATTTATTTCAAGGTAGAGCCTATTTAATGCTTTCCATATTTTTTTCTATTTATCGAAGAATATCCCTTAATATCTTTCTTAGATGAGTCGGAAGTCAAATTATTTTAGTGCAGTTTTGTTCCAAAGAATTCTAATAACACCTTTATAATTGAAATGGGGCAATTTTTGACGAAGATATGGCCATTTATTTCAAGGTAGAGCCTATTTAATGCTTTCCATATATTTTCTATTTATCGAAGAATATCCCTTAATATCTTTCTTAGATGAGTCGAAAGTCAAATTATTTTAATGCAGTTTTGTTTCAAAGATCGATTGAAATCTAAAAACACCTTTATAATTGAAATGCGGCAATTTTTGACGAAGATATGGCCATTTATTTCAAGGTAGACCCTATTTAATGTTTGGCTTATATTTTCTATTAATCGAAGAATATCCCTTAATATCTTTCTTAGATGAGTCGGAAGTCAAATTATTTTAATGCAGTTTTGTAACAAAGATCAAGCGAATTCTAAAAACACCTTTATAATTGAAATGGGGCAATTTTTGACGAAGATATGGCCATTTATTTCAAGGTAGACCCTATTTAATGCTTTCCATATATTTTCTGTTAATCAACAATATCCCTTAATATCTTTCTTAGATGAATCGGAAGTCAAATTATTTTAATGCAGTTTTGTTCCAAAGATTGAGTGAATTCTAAAAACACCTTTATAATTGAAATGGGGCAATTTGAGACAAAGATATGGCCATTTATTTCAAGGTAGACCCTATTTAATGCTTTCCATATATTTTCTATTATTCGAAGAATATCCCTTAATATCTTTCTTAGATGAGTCGGAAGTCAAATTATTTTAATGCAGTTTTGTTCCAAAGATTGAGTGAATTCTAAAAACACCTTTATAATTGAAATGGGGCAATTTTTGACGAAGATATGGGCATTTATTTCCAAGGTAGAGCCTATTTAATGCTTTCCATATATTTTCTATTTATCGAAGAATATCCCTTAATATCTTTCTTAGATGAGTCGGAAGTCAAATTATTTTAATGCAGTTTTGTTCCAAAGATTGAGTGAATTCTAAAAACACCTTTATAATTGAAATGGGGCAATTTTTGACGAAGATATGGTCATTTATTTCAAGGTTGACCCTATTTAATGATTGGCTTATATTTTCTATTAATCGAAGAATATCCCTTAATATCTTTCTTAGATGAGTCGGAAGTCAAATTATTTTAATGCAGTTTTGTTCCAAAGATTGTTTGAATTCCAAAAACACCTTTATAATTTAAATGGGGCAATTTTTGACGAAGATATGGCCATTTATTTCAAGGTAGACCCTATTTAATGCTTTCCATATATTTTCTATTTATCGAAGAATATCCCTTAATATCTTTCTTAGATGAGTCGGAAGTCAAATTATTTTAATGCAGTTTTGTTCCAAAGATCAAGCGAATTCTAAAACACCTTTATAATTGAAATGGGGCAATTTTTGACGAAGATATGGCCATTTATTTCAAGGTAGACCCAATTTAATGCTTTCCATATATTTTCTGTTAATCAACAATATCCTTAATATCTTTCTTAGATGAGTCGAAAGTCAAATTATTTTAATGCAGTTTTGTTTCAAAGATCGATTGAATTCTAAAACACCTTTATAATTGAAATGGGGCAATTTTTGACGAAGATATGGCCATTTATTTCAAGGTAGACCCTATTTAATGTTTGGCTTATATTTTCTATTAATCGAAGAATATCCCTTAATATCTTTCTTAGATGAGTCGGAAGTCAAACTATTTTAATGCAGTTTTGTTCCGAAGATTGAACGAATTCCAAAAACACCTTTATAATTGAAATGGGGCAATTTTTGACGAAGATATGGCCATTTATTTCAAGGTAGACCCTATTTAATGTTTGGCTTATATTTTCTATTAATCGAAGAATATCCCTTAATATCTTTCTTAGATGAGTCGGAAGTCAAATTATTTTAATGCAGTTTTTGTAACAAAGATCAAGCGAATTCTGAAAACACCTTTATAATTGAAATGGGGCAATTTTTGACGAAGATATGGCCATTTATTTCAAGGTAGACCCTATTTAATGCTTTCCATATATTTTCTGTTAATCAACAATATCCCTTAATATCTTTCTTAGATGAGTCGGAAGTCAAATTATTTTAATGCAGTTTTGTTCCAAAGATTGAGTGAATTCTAAAAACATCTTTATAATTGAAATTGGGCAATTTGAGACAAAGATATGGCCATTTATTTCAAGGTTGACCCTATTTAATGTTTGCCTTATATTTTCTATTTATCGAAGAATATCCCTTAATATCTTTCTTAGATGAGTCGAAAGTCAATTTATTTTAATGCAGTTTTGTTCCAAAGATCAAGTGAATTCTAAAAACACCTTTATAATTGAAATGGGGCAATTTTAGACAAAGATATGGCCATTTATTTCAAGGTTGACCCTATTTAATGTTTGGCTTATATTTTCTATTAATCGAAGAATATCTCTTAATATCTTTCTTAGATGAGTCGGAAGTCAAACTATTTTAATGCAGTTTTGTTCCGAAGATTGAACGAATTCCAAAAACACCTTTATAATTGAAATGGGGCAATTTTAGACGAAGATATGGCCATTTATTTCAAGGTAGAGCCTATTTAATGCTTTCCATATTTTTTCTATTTATCGAAGAATATCCATTAATATCTTTCTTAGATGAGTCGGAAGTCAAATTATTTTAGTGCAGTTTTGTTCCAAAGAATTCTAATAACACCTTTATAATTGAAATGGGGCAATTTTTGACGAAGATATGGCCATTTATTTCAAGGTAGAGCCTATTTAATGCTTTCCATATATTTTCTATTTATCGAAGAATATCCCTTAATATCTTTCTTAGATGAGTCGAAAGTCAAATTATTTTAATGCAGTTTTGTTTCAAAGATCGATTGAATTCTAAAAACACCTTTATAATTGAAATGCGGCAATTTTTGACGAAGATATGGCCATTTATTTCAAGGTAGACCCTATTTAATGTTTGGCTTATATTTTCTATTAATCGAAGAATATCCCTTAATATCTTTCTTAGATGAGTCGGAAGTCAAATTATTTTAATGCAGTTTTGTAACAAAGATCAAGCGAATTCTAAAAACACCTTTATAATTGAAATGGGGCAATTTTTGACGAAGATATGGCCATTTATTTCAAGGTAGACCCTATTTAATGCTTTCCATATATTTTCTGTTAATCAACAATATCCCTTAATATCTTTCTTAGATGAATCGGAAGTCAAATTATTTTAATGCAGTTTTGTTCCAAAGATTGAGTGAATTCTAAAAACACCTTTATAATTGAAATGGGGCAATTTGAGACAAAGATATGGCCATTTATTTCAAGGTAGACCCTATTTAATGCTTTCCATATATTTTCTATTATTCGAAGAATATCCCTTAATATCTTTCTTAGATGAGTCGGAAGTCAAATTATTTTAATGCAGTTTTGTTCCAAAGATTGAGTGAATTCTAAAAACACCTTTATAATTGAAATGGGGCAATTTTTGACGAAGATATGGCCATTTATTTCAAGGTAGAGCCTATTTAATGCTTTCCATATATTTTCTATTTATCGAAGAATATCCCTTAATATCTTTCTTAGATGAGTCGGAAGTCAAATTATTTTAATGCAGTTTTGTTCCAAAGATTGAGTGAATTCTAAAAACACCTTTATAATTGAAATGGGGCAATTTTTGACGAAGATATGGTCATTTATTTCAAGGTTGACCCTATTTAATGATTGGCTTATATTTTCTATTAATCGAAGAATATCCCTTAATATCTTTCTTAGATGAGTCGGAAGTCAAATTATTTTAATGCAGTTTTGTTCCAAAGATTGTTTGAATTCTAAAAAACACCTTTATAATTTAAATGGGGCAATTTTTGACGAAGATATGGCCATTTATTTCAAGGTAGACCCTATTTAATGCTTTCCATATATTTTCTATTTATCGAAGAATATCCCTTAATATCTTTCTTAGATGAGTCGGAAGTCAAATTATTTTAATGCAGTTTTGTTACAAAGATCAAGCGAATTCTAAAAACACCTTTATAATTGAAATGGGGCAATTTTTGACGAAGATATGGCCATTTATTTCAAGGTAGAGCCTATTTAATGCTTTCCATATATTTTCTATTTATCGAAGAATATCCCTTAATATCTTTCTTAGATGAGTCGAAAGTCAAATTATTTTAATGCAGTTTTGTTTCAAAGATCGACTGAATTCTAAAAACACCGTTATAATTGAAATGGGGCAATTTTTGACGAAGATATGGCCATTTATTTCAAGGTAGACCCTATTTAATGTTTGGCTTATATTTTCTATTAATCAAGAATATTCCTTAATATCTTTCTTAGATGAGTCGGAAGTGAAACTATTTTAATGCAGTTTTGTTCCGAAGATTGAACGAATTCCAAAAACACCTTTATAATTGAAATGGGGCAATTTTAGACGAAGATATGGCCATTTATTTCAAGGTAGACCCTATTTAATGCTTTCCATATATTTTCTATTTATCAAGAATATCCCTTAATATCTTTCTTAGATGAGTCGGAAGTCAAATTATTTTAATGCAGTTTTGTTCCAAAGATTGAGTGAATTCTAAAAACACCTTTATAATTGAAATGGGGCAATTTGAGACAAAGATATGGCCATTTATTTCAAGGTAGACCCTATTTAATGCTTTCCATATATTTTCTATTATTCGAAGAATATCCCTTAATATCTTTCTTAGATGAGTCGGAAGTCAAATTATTTTAATGCAGTTTTGTTACAAAGATTGAGTGAATTCTAAAAACACCTTTATAATTGAAATGGGGCAATTTTTGACGAAGATATGGCCATTTATTTCAAGGTAGACCCTATTTAATGCTTTCCATATATTTTCTGTTAATCAACAATATCCCTTAATATCTTTCTTAGATGAGTCGGAAGTCAAATTATTTTAATGCAGTTTTGTTCCAAAGATCAAGTGAATTCTAAAAACACCTTTATAATTGAAATGGGGCAATTTTAGACAAAGATATGGCCATTTATTTCAAGGTTGACCCTATTTAATGTTTGGCTTATATTTTCTATTAATCGAAGAATATCTCTTAATATCTTTCTTAGATGAGTCGGAAGTCAAACTATTTTAATGTAGTTTTGTTTCGAAGATTGAACGAATTCCAAAAACACCTTTATAATTGAAATGGGGCAATTTTAGACGAAGATATGGCCATTTATTTCAAGGTAGAGCCTATTTAATGCTTTCCATATTTTTTCTATTTATCGAAGAATATCCCTTAATATCTTTCTTAGATGAGTCGAAAGTCAAATTATTTTAATGCAGTTTTGTTTCAAAGATCGATTGAATTCTAAAAACACCTTTATAATTGAAATGTGGCAAATTTTGACGAAGATATGGTCATTTATTTCAAGGTTGACCCTATTTAATGTTTGGCTTATATTTTCTATTAATCGAAGAATATCCCTTAATATCTTTCTTAGATGAGTCGGAAGTCAAATTATTTTAATGTAGTTTTGTTTCAAAGATCAATTGAATTCTAAAAACACCTTTTATAATTGAAATGGGGCAATTTTGGACGAAGATATGGCCATTTATTTCAAGGTAGAGCCTATTTAATGCTTTCCATATTTTTTCTATTTATCGAAGAATATCCCTTAATATCTTTCTTAGATGAGTCGAAAGTCAAATTATTTTAATGCAGTTTTGTTTCAAAGATCGATTGAATTCTAAAAACACCTTTATAATTGAAATGGGGCAAATTTTGACGAAGATATGGTCATTTATTTCAAGGTTGACCCTATTTAATGTTTGGCTTATATTTTCTATTAATCGAAGAATATCCCTTAATATCTTTCTTAGATGAGTCGGAAGTCAAATTATTTTAATGTAGTTTTGTTCCAGAGAATTCTAATAACTTCTTTATAATTGAAATGGGGCAATTTTTGACGAAGATATGGCCATTTATTTCAAGGTAAACCCTATTTAATGCTTTCCATATATTTTCTATTTATCGAAGAATATCCCTTAATATCTTTCTTAGATGAGTCGAAAGTCAAATTATTTTAATGCAGTTTTGTTTCAAAGATCGATTGAATTCTAAAAACACCTTTATAATTGAAATGTGGCAAATTTTGACGAAGATATGGTCATTTATTTCAAGGTTGACCCTATTTAATGTTTGGCTTATATTTTCTATTAATCGAAGAATATCCCTTAATATCTTTCTTAGATGAGTCGGAAGTCAAATTATTTTAATGCAGTTTTGTTCCAAAGATCAAGCGAATCCTAAAAATACCTTTATAATTGAAATGGGGCAATTTGAGACAAAGATATGGCCATTTATTTCAAGGTTGACCCTATTTAATGTTTGCCTTATATTTTCTATTAATCGAAGAATATCTCTTAATATCTTTCTTAGATGAGTCGGAAGTCAAATTATTTTAATGTAGTTTTGTTTCAAAGATCAATTGAATTCTAAAAACACCTTTATAATTGAAATGGGGCAATTTTGGACGAAGATATGGCCATTTATTTCAAGGTAGACCTTATTTAATGCTTTCCATATATTTTCTATTATTCGAAGAATATCCCTTAATATCTTTCTTAGATGAGTCGGAAGTCAAATTATTTTAATGCAGTTTTGTTCCAAAGATTGTTTGAATTCTAAAAACACCTTTATAATTTAAATGTTGCAATTTTTGACGAAGATATGGCCATTTATTTCAAGGTAGACCCTATTTAATGTTTTCCATATATTTTCAATTTATCGAAGAATATCCCTTAATATCTTTCTTAGATGAGTCGGAAGTCAAATTATTTTAATGCAGTTTTGTTTCAAAGATCGATTGAATTCTAAAAACATCTTTATAATTGAAATGGGGCAATTTTTGACGAAGATATGGCCATTTATTTCAAGGTTGACCCTATTTATTGTTTGGCTTATATTTTCTATTAATCGAAGAATATCCCTTAATATCTTTCTTAGATGAGTCGGAAGTCAAATTATTTTAATGCAGTTTTGTTCCAAAGATCAAGCGAATTCTAAAAACACCTTTATAATTGAAATGGGGCAATTTGAGACAAAGATATGGCCATTTATTTCAAGGTTGACCCTATTTAATGTTTGGCTTATATTTTCTATTAATCGAAGAATATCCCTTAATATCTTTCTTAGATGGGTCGGAAGTCAAATTATTTTAATGCAGTTTTGTAACAAAGATCAAGCGAATTCTAAAAACACCTTTATAATTGAAATGGGGCAATTTTTGACGAAGATATGGCCATTTATTTCAAGGTAGACCCTATTTAATGATGAGTCGGAAGTCAAACTATTTTAATGCAGTTTTGTTCCGAAGTTTGAACGAATTCCAAAAACACCTTTATAATTGAAATGGGGCAATTTTAGACGAAGATATGGCCATTTATTTCAAGGTAGAGCCTATTTAATGCTTTCCATATTTTTTCTATTTATCGAAGAATATCCCTTAATATCTTTCTTAGATGAGTCGGAAGTCAAATTATTTTAGTGCAGTTTTGTTCCAAAGAATTCTAATAACACCTTTATAATTGAAATGGGGCAATTTTTGACGAAGATATGGCCATTTATTTCAAGGTAGAGCCTATTTAATGCTTTCCATATATTTTCTATTTATCGAAGAATATCCCTTAATATCTTTCTTAGATGAGTCGAAAGTCAAATTATTTTAATGCAGTTTTGTTTCAAAGATCGATTGAATTCTAAAAACACCTTTATAATTGAAATGCGGCAATTTTTGATGAAGATATGGCCATTTATTTCAAGGTAGACCCTATTTAATGTTTGGCTTATATTTTCTATTAATCGAAGAATATCCCTTAATATCTTTCTTAGATGAGTCGGAAGTCAAATTATTTTAATGCAGTTTTGTAACAAAGATCAAGCGAATTCTAAAAACACCTTTATAATTGAAATGGGGCAATTTTTGACGAAGATATGGCCATTTATTTCAAGGTAGACCCTATTTAATGCTTTCCATATATTTTCTGTTAATCAACAATATCCCTTATATCTTTCTTAGATGAATCGGAAGTCAAATTATTTTAATGCAGTTTTGCATATATTTTCAATTTATCGAAGAATATCCCTTAATATCTTTCTTAGATGAGTCGAAAGTCAAATTATTTTAATGCAGTTTTGTTCCAAAGATTGTTTGAATTCTAAAAACACCTTTATAATTTAAATGGGGCAATTTTTGACGAAGATATGGCCATTTATTTCAAGGTAGACCCTATTTAATGTTTGGCTTATATTTTCTTTTAATCGAAGAATATCCCTTAATATCTTTCTTAGATGAGTCGGAAGTCAAATTATTTTAATGCAGTTTTGTTTCAAAGATCGATTGAATTCTAAAAACATCTTTATAATTGAAATGGGGCAATTTTTGACGAAGATATGGCCATTTATTTCAAGGTTGACCCTATTTATTGTTTGGCTTATATTTTCTATTAATCGAAGAATATCCCTTAATATCTTTCTTAGATGAGTCGGAAGTCAAATTATTTTAATGCAGTTTTGTTCCAAAGATCAAGCGAAGTCTAAAAACACCTTTATAATTGAAATGGGGCAATTTGAGACAAAGATATGGCCATTTATTTCAAGGTTGACCCTATTTAATGTTTGGCTTATATTTTCTATTAATCGAAGAATATCCCTTAATATCTTTCTTAGATGGGTCGGAAGTCAAATTATTTTAATGCAGTTTTGTTCCAAAGATCAAGCGAATTCTAAAAACACCTTTATAATTGAAATGGGGCAATTTTTGACGAAGATATGGCCATTTATTTCAAGGTAGACCCTATTTAATGTTTGGCTTATATTTTCTGTTAATCAAGAATATCCCTTAATATCTTTCTTAGATGAGTCGGAAGTCAAATTATTTTAATGCAGTTTTGTTCCGAAGATTGAACGAATTCCAAAAACACCTTTATAATTGAAATGGGGCAATTTTAGACGAAGATATGGCCATTTATTTCAAGGTAGAGCCTATTTAATGCTTTCCATATTTTTTCTATTTATCGAAGAATATCCCTTAATATCTTTCTTAGATGAGTCGGAAGTCAAATTATTTTAGTGCAGTTTTGTTCCAAAGAATTCTAATAACACCTTTATAATTGAAATGGGGCAATTTTTGACGAAGATATGGCCATTTATTTCAAGGTAGAGCCTATTTAATGCTTTCCATATATTTTCTATTTATCGAAGAATATCCCTTAATATCTTTCTTAGATGAGTCGAAAGTCAAATTATTTTAATGCAGTTTTGTAACAAAGATCGATTGAATTCTAAAAACACCTTTATAATTGAAATGGGGCAATTTTTGACGAAGATATGGCCATTTATTTCAAGGTAGACCCTATTTAATGTTTGGCTTATATTTTCTATTAATCGAAGAATATCCCTTAATATCTTTCTTAGATGAGTCGGAAGTCAAATTATTTTAATGCAGTTTTGTAACAAAGATTGAGTGAATTCTAAAAACACCTTTATAATTGAAATGGGGCAATTTTTGACGGAGATATGGCCATTTATTTCAAGGTAGACCCTATTTAATGCTTTCCATATATTTTCTGTTAATCAACATTATCCCTTAATATCTTTCTTAGATGAGTCGGAAGTCAAATTATTTTAATGCAGTTTTGTTTCAAAGGTTAAGTGAACTTTAAAAACACCTTTATAATTGAAATGGGGCAATTTTTGACAAAGATATGGCCATTTATTTCAAGGTTGACCCTATTTAATGCTTTCCATATATTTTCTATTATTCGAAGAATATCCCTTAATATCTTTCTTAGATGAGTCGGAAGTCAAATTATTTTAATGCAGTTTTGTTACAAAGATTGAGTGAATTCTAAAAACACCTTTATAATTGAAATGGGGCAATTTTTGACGAAGATATGGGCATTTATTTCAAGGTAGAGCCTATTTAATGCTTTCCATATATTTTCTATTTATCGAAGAATATCCCTTAATATCTTTCTTAGATGAGTCGGAAGTCAAATTATTTTAATGCAGTGTTGTTCCAAAGATTGTTTGAATTCTAAAAACACCTTTATAATTGAAATGGGGCAATTTTTGACGAAGATATGGCCATTTATTTCAAGGTAGACCCTATTTAATGCTTTCCATATATTTTCTATTTATCGAAGAATATCCCTTAATATCTTTCTTAGATGAGTCGGAAGTCAAATTATTTTAATGCAGTTTTGTTCCAAAGATCAAGCGAATTCTAAAAACACCTTTATAATTGAAATGGGGCAATTTTTGACGAAGATATGGCCATTTATTTCAAGGTAGACCCTATTTAATGCTTTCCATATATTTTCTGTTAATCAACAATATCCCTTAATATCTTTCTTAGATGAGTCGAAAGTCAAATTATTTTAATGCAGTTTTGTTTCAAAGATCGATTGAATTCTAAAAACACCTTTATAATTGAAATGTGGCAATTTTTGACGAAGATATGGCCATTTATTTCAAGGTAGACCCTATTTAATGTTTGGCTTATATTTTCTATTAATCGAAGAATATCCCTTAATATCTTTCTTAGATGAGTCGGAAGTCAAACTATTTTAATGCAGTTTTGTCCCGAAGATTAAACGAATTCCAAAAACACCTTTATAATTGAAATGGGGCAATTTTTGACGAAGATATGGCCATTTATTTCAAGGTAGACCCTATTTAATGTTTGGCTTATATTTTCTATTAATCGAAGAATATCCCTTAATATCTTTCTTAGATGAGTCGGAAGTCAAATTATTTTAATGCAGTTTTGTTCCAAAGATTGAGTGAATTCTAAAAACACCTTTATAATTGAAATGGGGCAATTTGAGACAAAGATATGGCCATTTATTTCAAGGTAGACCCTATTTAATGCTTTCCATATATTTTCTATTATTCGAAGAATATCCCTTAATATCTTTCTTAGATGAGTCGGAAGTCAAATTATTTTAATGCAGTTTTGTTACAAAGATTGAGTGAATTCTAAAAACACCTTTATAATTGAAATGGGGCAATTTTTGACGAAGATATGGCCATTTATTTCAAGGTAGACCCTATTTAATGCTTTCCATATATTTTCTATTTATCGAAGAATATCCCTTAATATCTTTCTTAGATGAGTCGGAAGTCAAATTATTTTAATGCAGTTTTGTTCCAAAGATCAAGTGAATTCTAAAAACACCTTTATAATTGAAATGGGGCAATTTTAGACAAAGATATGGCCATTTATTTCAAGGTTGACCCTATTTAATGTTTGGCTTATATTTTCTATTAATCGAAGAATATCTCTTAATATCTTTCTTAGATGAGTCGGAAGTCAAACTATTTTAATGTAGTTTTGTTTCGAAGATTGAACGAATTCCAAAAACACCTTTATAATTGAAATGGGGCAATTTTAGACGAAGATATGGCCATTTATTTCAAGGTAGAGCCTATTTAATGCTTTCCATATTTTTTCTATTTATCGAAGAATATCCCTTAATATCTTTCTTAGATGAGTCGGAAGTCAAATTATTTTAGTGCAGTTTTGTTCCAAAGAATTCTAATAACACCTTTATAATTGAAATGGGGCAATTTTTGACGAAGATATGGCCATTTATTTCAAGGTAGACCCTATTTAATGCTTTCCATATATTTTCTATTTATCGAAGAATATCCCTTAATATCTTTCTTAGATGAGTCGAAAGTCAAATTATTTTAATGCAGTTTTGTTTCAAAGATCGATTGAATTCTAAAAACACCTTTATAATTGAAATGTGGCAATTTTTGACGAAGATATGGTCATTTATTTCAAGGTTGACCCTATTTAATGTTTGGCTTATATTTTCTATTAATCGAAGAATATCCCTTAATATCTTTCTTAGATGAGTCGGAAGTCAAATTATTTTAATGCAGTTTTGTTCCAAAGATCAAGCGAATCCTAAAAATACCTTTATAATTGAAATGGGGCAATTTGAGACAAAGATATGGCCATTTATTTCAAGGTTGACCCTATTTAATGTTTGCCTTATATTTTCTATTAATCGAAGAATATCTCTTAATATCTTTCTTAGATGAGTCGGAAGTCAAATTATTTTAATGTAGTTTTGTTTCAAAGATCAATTGAATTCTAAAAACACCTTTATAATTGAAATGGGGCAATTTTGGACGAAGATATGGCCATTTATTTCAAGGTAGACCTTATTTAATGCTTTCCATATATTTTCTATTATTCGAAGAATATCCCTTAATATCTTTCTTAGATGAGTCGGAAGTCAAATTATTTTAATGCAGTTTTGTTCCAAAGATTGTTTGAATTCTAAAAACACCTTTATAATTTAAATGGGGCAATTTTTGACGAAGATATGGCCATTTATTTCAAGGTAGACCCTATTTAATGTTTGGCTTATATTTTCTTTTAATCGAAGAATATCCCTTAATATCTTTCTTAGATGAGTCGGAAGTCAAATTATTTTAATGCAGTTTTGTTTCAAAGATCGATTGAATTCTAAAAACATCTTTATAATTGAAATGGGGCAATTTTTGACGAAGATATGGCCATTTATTTCAAGGTTGACCCTATTTATTGTTTGGCTTATATTTTCTATTAATCGAAGAATATCCCTTAATATCTTTCTTAGATGAGTCGGAAGTCAAATTATTTTAATGCAGTTTTGTTCCAAAGATCAAGCGAATTCTAAAAACACCTTTATAATTGAAATGGGGCAATTTGAGACAAAGATATGGCCATTTATTTCAAGGTAGACCCTATTTAATGTTTGGCTTATATTTTCTATTAATCGAAGAATATCCCTTAATATCTTTCTTAGATGAGTCGGAAGTCAAATTATTTTAATGCAGTTTTGTTCCAAAGATCAAGCGAATCCTAAAAATACCTTTATAATTGAAATGGGGCAATTTGAGACAAAGATATGGCCATTTATTTCAAGGTTGACCCTATTTAATGTTTGCCTTATATTTTCTATTAATCGAAGAATATCTCTTAATATCTTTCTTAGATGAGTCGGAAGTCAAATTATTTTAATGTAGTTTTGTTCCAAAGATCAAGTGAATTCTAAAAACACCTTTATAATTGAAATGGGGCAATTTTGGACGAAGATATGGCCATTTATTTCAAGGTAGACCCTATTTAATGCTTTCCATATATTTTCTGTTAATCAACAATATCCCTTAATATCTTTCTTAGATGAGTCGGAAGTCAAATTATTTTAATGCAGTTTTGTTCCAAAGATTGAGTGAATTCTAAAAACACCTTTATAATTGAAATGGGGCAATTTGAGACAAAGATATGGCCATTTATTTCAAGGTAGACCCTATTTAATGCTTTCCATATATTTTCTATTATTCGAAGAATATCCCTTAATATCTTTCTTAGATGAGTCGGAAGTCAAATTATTTTAATGCAGTTTTGTTACAAAGATTGAGTGAATTCTAAAAACACCTTTATAATTGAAATGGGGCAATTTTTGACGAAGATATGGCCATTTATTTCAAGGTAGACCCTATTTAATGCTTTCCATATATTTTCTATTTATCGAAGAATATCCCTTAATATCTTTCTTAGATGAGTCGGAAGTCAAATTATTTTAATGCAGTTTTGTTCCAAAGATCAAGTGAATTCTAAAAACACCTTTATAATTGAAATGGGGCAATTTTAGACAAAGATATGGCCATTTATTTCAAGGTTGACCCTATTTAATGTTTGGCTTATATTTTCTATTAATCGAAGAATATCTCTTAATATCTTTCTTAGATGAGTCGGAAGTCAAACTATTTTAATGTAGTTTTGTTTCGAAGATTGAACGAATTCCAAAAACACCTTTATAATTGAAATGGGGCAATTTTAGACGAAGATATGGCCATTTATTTCAAGGTAGAGCCTATTTAATGCTTTCCATATTTTTTCTATTTATCGAAGAATATCCCTTAATATCTTTCTTAGATGAGTCGGAAGTCAAATTATTTTAGTGCAGTTTTATTCCAAAGAATTCTAATAACACCTTTATAATTGAAATGGGGCAATTTTTGACGAAGATATGGCCATTTATTTCAAGGTAGACCCTATTTAATGCTTTCCATATATTTTCTATTTATCGAAGAATATCCCTTAATATCTTTCTTAGATGAGTCGAAAGTCAAATTATTTTAATGCAGTTTTGTTTCAAAGATCGATTGAATTCTAAAAACACCTTTATAATTGAAATGTGGCAATTTTTGACGAAGATATGGTCATTTATTTCAAGGTTGACCCTATTTAATGTTTGGCTTATATTTTCTATTAATCGAAGAATATCCCTTAATATCTTTCTTAGATGAGTCGGAAGTCAAATTATTTTAATGCAGTTTTGTTCCAAAGATCAAGCGAATCCTAAAAATACCTTTATAATTGAAATGGGGCAATTTTTGACGAAGATATGGCCATTTATTTCAAGGTTGACCCTATTTAATGTTTGCCTTATATTTTCTATTAATCGAAGAATATCTCTTAATATCTTTCTTAGATGAGTCGGAAGTCAAATTATTTTAATGTAGTTTTGTTTCAAAGATCAATTGAATTCTAAAAACACCTTTATAATTGAAATGGGGCAATTTTGGACGAAGATATGGCCATTTATTTCAAGGTAGACCTTATTTAATGCTTTCCATATATTTTCTATTATTCGAAGAATATCCCTTAATATCTTTCTTAGATGAGTCGGAAGTCAAATTATTTTAATGCAGTTTTGTTCCAAAGATTGTTTGAATTCTAAAAACACCTTTATAATTTAAATGTTGCAATTTTTGACGAAGATATGGCCATTTATTTCAAGGTAGACCCTATTTAATGTTTTCCATATATTTTCAATTTATCGAAGAATATCCCTTAATATCTTTCTTAGATGAGTCGAAAGTCAAATTATTTTAATGCAGTTTTGTTCCAAAAATTGTGTGAATTCTAAAAACACCTTTATAATTTAAATGGGGCAATTTTTTGACGAAGATATGGCAATTTATTTCAAGGTTGACCTATTTAATGATTGGCTTATATATTCAATTAATCAAAGAATATCCCTTAATATCTTTCTTAGATGAGTCGGAAGTCAAATTATTTTAATGCAGTTTTGTTCCAAAGATCAAGCGAATTCTAAAAACACCTTTATAATTGAAATGGGGCAATTTGAGACAAAGATATGGCCATTTATTTCAAGGTTGACCCTATTTAATGTTTGGCTTATATTTTCTATTAATCGAAGAATATCCCTTAATATCTTTCTTAGATGGGTCGGAAGTCAAATTATTTTAATGCAGTTTTGTAACAAAGATCAAGCGAATTCTAAAAACACCTTTATAATTGAAATGGGGCAATTTTTGACGAAGATATGGCCATTTATTTCAAGGTAGACCCTATTTAATGCTTTCCATATATTTTCTGTTAATCAACAATATCCCTTAATATCTTTCTTAGATGAGTCGGAAGTCAAATTATTTTAATGCAGTTTTGTTCCAAAGATTGAGTGAATTCTAAAAACACCTTTATAATTGAAATGGGGCAATTTGAGACAAAGATATGGCCATTTATTTCAAGGTAGACCCTATTTAATGCTTTCCATATATTTTCTATTATTCGAAGAATATCCCTTAATATCTTTCTTAGATGAGTCGGAAGTCAAATTATTTTAATGCAGTTTTGTTACAAAGATTGAGTGAATTCTAAAAACACCTTTATAATTGAAATGGGGCAATTTTTGACGAAGATATGGCCATTTATTTCAAGGTAGAGCCTATTTAATGCTTTCCATATATTTTCTATTATTCGAAGAATATCCCTTAATATCTTTCTTAGATGAGTCGGAAGTCAAATTATTTTAATGCAGTTTTGTTCCAAAGATTGTTTGAATTCTAAAAACACCTTTATAATTTAAATGTTGCAATTTTTGACGAAGATATGGCCATTTATTTCAAGGTAGACCCTATTTAATGTTTTCCATATATTTTCAATTTATCGAAGAATATCCCTTAATATCTTTCTTAGATGAGTCGAAAGTCAAATTATTTTAATGCAGTTTTGTTCCAAAAATTGTGTGAATTCTAAAAACACCTTTATAATTTAAATGGGGCAATTTTTGACGAAGATATGGCCATTTATTTCAAGGTTGACCCTATTTATTGTTTGGCTTATATTTTCTATTAATTGAAGAATATCCCTTAATATCTTTCTTAGATGAGTCGGAAGTCAAATTATTTTAATGCAGTTTTGTTCCAAAGATCAAGCGAATTCTAAAAACACCTTTATAATTGAAATGGGGCTATTTGAGACAAAGATATGGCCATTTATTTCAAGGTTGACCCTATTTAATGTTTGGCTTATATTTTCTATTAATCGAAGAATATCCCTTAATATCTTTCTTAGATGGGTCGGAAGTCAAATTATTTTAATGCAGTTTTGTAACAAAGATCAAGCGAATTCTAAAAACACCTTTATAATTGAAATGGGGCAATTTTTGACGAAGATATGGCCATTTATTTCAAGGTAGACCCTATTTATTGCTTGGCTTATATTTTCTATTAATCGAAGAATATCCCTTAATATCTTTCTTAGATGAGTCGGAAGTCAAATTATTTTAATGCAGTTTTGTTCCAAAGATCAAGCGAATTCTAAAAACACCTTTATAATTGAAATGGGGCAATTTGAGACAAAGATATGGCCATTTATTTCAAGGTAGACCCTATTTAATGCTTTCCATATATTTTCTATTATTCGAAGAATATCCCTTAATATCTTTCTTAGATGAGTCGGAAGTCAAATTATTTTAATGCAGTTTTGTTACAAAGATTGAGTGAATTCTAAAAACACCTTTATAATTGAAATGGGGCAATTTTTGACGAAGATATGGCCATTTATTTCAAGGTAGACCATATTTAATGCTTTCCATATATTTTCTGTTAATCAACAATATCCCTTAATATCTTTCTTAGATGAGTCGGAAGTCAAATTATTTTAATGCAGTTTTGTTCCAAAGATTGAGTGAATTCTAAAAACACCTTTATAATTGAAATGGGGCAATTTGAGACAAAGATATGGCCATTTATTTCAAGGTAGACCCTATTTAATGCTTTCCATATATTTTCTATTATTCGAAGAATATCCCTTAATATCTTTCTTAGATGAGTCGGAAGTCAAATTATTTTAATGCAGTTTTGTTACAAAGATTGAGTGAATTCTAAAAACACCTTTATAATTGAAATGGGGCAATTTTTGACGAAGATATGGGCATTTATTTCAAGGTAGAGCCTATTTAATGCTTTCCATATATTTTCTATTTATCGAAGAATATCCCTTAATATCTTTCTTAGATGAGTCGGAAGTCAAATTATTTTAATGCAGTTTTGTTCCAAAGATCAAGTGAATTCTAAAAACACCTTTATAATTGAAATGGGGCAATTTTAGACAAAGATATGGCCATTTATTTCAAGGTTGACCCTATTTAATGTTTGGCTTATATTTTCTATTAATCGAAGAATATCTCTTAATATCTTTCTTAGATGAGTCGGAAGTCAAACTATTTTAATGTAGTTTTGTTTCGAAGATTGAACGAATTCCAAAAACACCTTTATAATTGAAATGGGGCAATTTTAGACGAAGATATGGCCATTTATTTCAAGGTAGAGCCTATTTAATGCTTTCCATATTTTTTTCTATTTATCGAAGAATATCCCTTAATATCTTTCTTAGATGAGTCGGAAGTCAAATTATTTTAGTGCAGTTTTGTTCCAAAGAATTCTAATAACACCTTTATAATTGAAATGGGGCAATTTTTGACGAAGATATGGCCATTTATTTCAAGGTAGACCCTATTTAATGCTTTCCATATATTTTCTATTTATCGAAGAATATCCCTTAATATCTTTCTTAGATGAGTCGAAAGTCAAATTATTTTAATGCAGTTTTGTTTCAAAGATCGATTGAATTCTAAAAACACCTTTATAATTGAAATGTGGCAATTTTTGACGAAGATATGGTCATTTATTTCAAGGTTGACCCTATTTAATGTTTGGCTTATATTTTCTATTAATCGAAGAATATCCCTTAATATCTTTCTTAGATGAGTCGGAAGTCAAATTATTTTAATGCAGTTTTGTTCCAAAGATCAAGCGAATCCTAAAAATACCTTTATAATTGAAATGGGGCAATTTGAGACAAAGATATGGCCATTTATTTCAAGGTTGACCCTATTTAATGTTTGGCTTATATTTTCTATTAATCGAAGAATATCTCTTAATATCTTTCTTAGATGAGTCGGAAGTCAAATTATTTTAATGTAGTTTTGTTTCAAAGATCGATTGAATTCTAAAAACACCTTTATAATTGAAATGGGGCAATTTTGGACGAAGATATGGCCATTTCTTTCAAGGTAGACCTTATTTAATGCTTTCCATATATTTTCTATTATTCGAAGAATATCCCTTAATATCTTTCTTAGATGAGTCGGAAGTCAAATTATTTTAGTGCAGTTTTGTTCCAAAGATTGAGTGAATTCTAAAAACACCTTTATAATTGAAATGGGGCAATTTGAGACAAAGATATGGCCATTTATTTCAAGGTTGACCCTATTTAATGCTTTCCATATATTTTCTATTTATCAAAGAATATCCCTTAATATCTTTCTTAGATGAGTCGGAAGTCAAATTATTTTAATGCAGCTTTGTTCCAAAGATCGAGCGAATTTTAAAAACACCTTTATAATTTAAATGGGGCAATTTTTGACGAAGATATGGTCATTTATTTCAAGGTTGACCCTATTTAATGCTTTCCATATATTTTCTGTTAATTAAAAATATCCCTTAATATTTTTTTAGATGAGTCGGAAGTCAAATTATTTTAATGCAGTTTTGTTCCAAAGATCAAGCGAATTCTAAAAACACCTTTATAATTTAAATGGGGCAATTTTTGACGAAGATATGGCCATTTATTTCAAGGTTGACCCTATTTATTGTTTGGCTTATATTTTCTATTAATCGAAGAATATCCCTTAATATCTTTCTTAGATGAGTCGGAAGTCAAATTATTTTAATGCAGTTTTGTTCCAAAGATCAAGCGAATTCTAAAAACACCTTTATAATTGAAATGGGGCTATTTGAGACAAAGATATGGCCATTTATTTCAAGGTAGACCCTATTTAATGCTTTCCATATATTTTCTATTAATCGAAGAATATCCCTTAATATCTTTCTTAGATGGGTCGGAAGTCAAATTATTTTAATGCAGTTTTGTAACAAAGATCAAGCGAATTCTAAAAACACCTTTATAATTGAAATGGGGCAATTTGAGACAAAGATATGGCCATTTATTTCAAGGTAGACCCTATTTAATGCTTTCCATATATTTTCTGTTAATCAACAATATCCCTTAATATCTTTCTTAGATGAGTCGGAAGTCAAATTATTTTAATGCAGTTTTGTTCCAAAGATTGAGTGAATTCTAAAAACACCTTTATAATTGAAATGGGGCAATTTGAGACAAAGATATGGCCATTTATTTCAAGGTAGACCCTATTTAATGCTTTCCATATATTTTCTATTATTCGAAGAATATCCCTTAATATCTTTCTTAGATGAGTCGGAAGTCAAATTATTTTAATGCAGTTTTGTTACAAAGATTGAGTGAATTCTAAAAACACCTTTATAATTGAAATGGGGCAATTTTTGACGAAGATATGGCCATTTATTTCAAGGTAGAGCCTATTTAATGCTTTCCATATATTTTCTATTTATCGAAGAATATCCCTTAATATCTTTCTTAGATGAGTCGGAAGTCAAATTATTTTAATGCAGTTTTGTTCCAAAGATTGAGTGAATTCTAAAAACACCTTTATAATTGAAATGGGGCAATTTGAGACAAAGATATGGCCATTTATTTCAAGGTAGACCCTATTTAATGCTTTCCATATATTTTCTATTATTCGAAGAATATCCCTTAATATCTTTCTTAGATGAGTCGGAAGTCAAATTATTTTAATGCAGTTTTGTTACAAAGATTGAGTGAATTCTAAAAACACCTTTATAATTGAAATGGGGCAATTTTTGACGAAGATATGGCCATTTATTTCAAGGTAGACCCTATTTAATGCTTTCCATATATTTTCTATTTATCGAAGAATATCCCTTAATATCTTTCTTAGATGAGTCGGAAGTCAAATTATTTTAATGCAGTTTTGTTCCAAAGATCAAGTGAATTCTAAAAACACCTTTATAATTGAAATGGGGCAATTTTAGACAAAGATATGGCCATTTATTTCAAGGTTGACCCTATTTAATGTTTGGCTTATATTTTCTATTAATCGAAGAATATCTCTTAATATCTTTCTTAGATGAGTCGGAAGTCAAACTATTTTAATGTAGTTTTGTTTCGAAGATTGAACGAATTCCAAAAACACCTTTATAATTGAAATGGGGCAATTTTTAGACGAAGATATGGCCATTTATTTCAAGGTAGAGCCTATTTAATGCTTTCCATATTTTTTCTATTTATCGAAGAATATCCCTTAATATCTTTCTTAGATGAGTCGGAAGTCAAATTATTTTAGTGCAGTTTTGTTCCAAAGAATTCTAATAACACCTTTATAATTGAAATGGGGCAATTTTTGACGAAGATATGGCCATTTATTTCAAGGTAGACCCTATTTAATGCTTTCCATATATTTTCTATTTATCGAAGAATATCCCTTAATATCTTTCTTAGATGAGTCGAAAGTCAAATTATTTTAATGCAGTTTTGTTTCAAAGATCGATTGAATTCTAAAAACACCTTTATAATTGAAATGTGGCAATTTTTGACGAAGATATGGTCATTTATTTCAAGGTTGACCCTATTTAATGTTTGGCTTATATTTTCTATTAATCGAAGAATATCCCTTAATATCTTTCTTAGATGAGTCGGAAGTCAAATTATTTTAATGCAGTTTTGTTCCAAAGATCAAGCGAATCCTAAAAATACCTTTATAATTGAAATGGGGCAATTTGAGACAAAGATATGGCCATTTATTTCAAGGTTGACCCTATTTAATGTTTGCCTTATATTTTCTATTAATCGAAGAATATCTCT
This sequence comes from Drosophila grimshawi, assembly GCF_018153295.1. Lineage (NCBI taxonomy): Eukaryota > Metazoa > Arthropoda > Insecta > Diptera > Drosophilidae > Drosophila > Drosophila grimshawi. Next base: position 22,372 of record NW_025062846.1, read on the forward strand.
TAATATCTTTCTTAGATGAGTCGGAAGTCAAATTATTTTAATGTAGTTTTGTTTCAAAGATCAATTGAATTCTAAAAACACCTTTATAATTGAAATGGAGCAATTTTGGACGAAGATATGGCCATTTATTTCAAGGTAGACCTTATTTAATGCTTTCCATATATTTTCTATTATTCGAAGAATATCCCTTAATATCTTTCTTAGATGAGTCGGAAGTCAAATTATTTTAATGCAGTTTTGTTTCAAAGATTGTTTGAATTCTAAAAACACCTTTATAATTTAAATGGGGCAATTTTTGACGAAGATATGGCCATTTATTTCAAGGTAGACCCTATTTAATGTTTGGCTTATATTTTCTGTTAATCAACAATATCCCTTAATATCTTTCTTAGATGAGTCGGAAGTCAAATTATTTTAATGCAGTTTTGTTTCAAAGATCGATTGAATTCTAAAAACATCTTTATAATTGAAATGGGGCAATTTTTGACGAAGATATGGCCATTTATTTCAAGGTAGACCCTATTTAATGTTTGGCTTATATTTTCTTTTAATCGAAGAATATCCCTTAATATCTTTCTTAGATGAGTCGGAAGTCAAATTATTTTAATGCAGTTTTGTTTCAAAGATCGATTGAATTCTAAAAACATCTTTATAATTGAAATGGGGCAATTTTTGACGAAGATATGGCCATTTATTTCAAGGTTGACCCTATTTATTGTTTGGCTTATATTTTCTATTAATCGAAGAATATCCCTTAATATCTTTCTTAGATGAGTCGAAAGTCAAATTATTTTAATGCAGTTTTGTTCCAAAGATTGTTTGAATTCTAAAAACACCTTTATAATTTAAATGGGGCAATTTTTGACGAAGATATGGCCATTTATTTCAAGGTAGACCCTATTTAATGTTTGGCTTATATTTTCTTTTAATCGAAGAATATCTCTTAATATCTTTCTTAGATGAGTCGGAAGTCAAACTATTTTAATGCAGTTTTGTTCCGAAGATTGAACGAATTCCAAAAACACCTTTATAATTGAAATGGGGCAATTTTAGACGAAGATATGGCCATTTATTTCAAGGTAGAGCCTATTTAATGCTTTCCATATTTTTTCTATTTATCGAAGAATATCCCTTAATATCTTTCTTAGATGAGTCGGAAGTCAAATTATTTTAGTGCAGTTTTGTTTCAAAGATCAAGTGAATTCTAAAAACACCTTTATAATTGAAATGGGGCAATTTTTGACGAAGATATGGCCATTTATTTCAAGGTAGAGCCTATTTAATGTTTTCCATATATTTTCAATTTATCGAAGAATATCCCTTAATATCTTTCTTAGATGAGTCGGAAGTCAAATTATTTTAATGCAGTTTTGTTTCAAAGATTGTTTGAATTCTAAAAACACCTTTATAATTTAAATGGGGCAATTTTTGACGAAGATATGGCCATTTATTTCAAGGTTGACCCTATTTAATGTTTGGCTTATATTTTCTATTAATCGAAGAATATCCCTTAATATCTTTCTTAGATGAGTCGGAAGTCAAATTATTTTAATGCAGTTTTGTTTCAAAGATCGATTGAATTCTAAAAACATCTTTATAATTGAAATGGGGCAATTTTTGACGAAGATATGGCCATTTATTTCAAGGTTGACCCTATTTATTGTTTGGCTTATATTTTCTATTAATCGAAGAATATCCCTTAATATCTTTCTTAGATGGGTCGGAAGTCAAATTATTTTAATGCAGTTTTGTAACAAAGATCAAGCGAATTCTAAAAACACCTTTATAATTGAAATGGGGCAATTTTTGACAAAGATATGGCCATTTATTTCAAGGTTGACCCTATTTAATGTTTGGCTTATATTTTCTATTAATCGAAGAATATCCCTTAATATCTTTCTTAGATGAGTCGGAAGTCAAATTATTTTAATGCAGTTTTGTTTCAAAGATCGATTGAATTCTAAAAACACCTTTATAATTGAAATGTGGCAATTTTTGACGACGGTCATTTATTTCAAGGTTGACCCTATTTAATGTTTGGCTTATATTTTCTATTAATCGAAGAATATCCCTTAATATCTTTCTTAGATGAGTCGGAAGTCAAATTATTTTAATGCAGTTTTGTTCCAAAGATTGTTTGAATTCTAAAAACACCTTTATAATTTAAATGTTGCAATTTTTGACGAAGATATGGCCATTTATTTCAAGGTAGACCCTATTTAATGTTTTCCATATATTTTCAATTTATCGAAGAATATCCCTTAATATCTTTCTTAGATGAGTCGAAAGTCAAATTATTTTAATGCAGTTTTGTTCCAAAGATTGTTTGAATTCTAAAAACACCTTTATAATTTAAATGGGGCAATTTTTGACGAAGATATGGCCATTTATTTCAAGGTAGACCCTATTTAATGCTTTCCATATATTTTCTATTTATCGAAGAATATCCCTTAATATCTTTCTTAGATGAAACGGAAGTTAAATTATTTTAATGCAGTTTTGTTTCAAAGATCGATTGAATTCTAAAAACACCTTTATAATTGAAATGTGGCAATTTTTGACGACGGTCATTTATTTCAAGGTTGACCCTATTTAATGTTTGGCTTATATTTTCTATTAATCGAAGAATATCCCTTAATATCTTTCTTAGATGAGTCGGAAGTCAAATTATTTTAATGCAGTTTTGTTCCAAAGATCAAGCGAATCCTAAAAATACCTTTATAATTGAAATGGGGCAATTTGAGACAAAGATATGGCCATTTATTTCAAGGTTGACCCTATTTAATGTTTGCCTTATATTTTCTATTAATCGAAGAATATCTCTTAATATCTTTCTTAGATGAGTCGGAAGTCAAATTATTTTAATGTAGTTTTGTTTCAAAGATCAATTGAATTCTAAAAACACCTTTATAATTGAAATGGGGCAATTTTGGACGAAGATATGGCCATTTATTTCAAGGTAGACCTTATTTAATGCTTTCCATATATTTTCTATTATTCGAAGAATATCCCTTAATATCTTTCTTAGATGAGTCGGAAGTCAAATTATTTTAATGCAGTTTTGTTCCAAAGATTGTTTGAATTCTAAAAACACCTTTATAATTTAAATGTTGCAATTTTTGACGAAGATATGGCCATTTATTTCAAGGTAGAGCCTATTTAATGTTTTCCATATATTTTCAATTTATCGAAGAATATCCCTTAATATCTTTCTTAGATGAGTCGGAAGTCAAATTATTTTAGTGCAGTTTTGTTCCAAAAATTGTTTGAATTCTAATAACACCTTTATAATTGAAATGGGGTAATTTTTGACGAAGATATGGCCATTTATTTCAAGGTAGACCCTATTTAATGCTTTCCATATATTTTCTATTTATCGAAGAATATCCCTTAATATCTTTCTTAGATGAGTCGGAAGTCAAATTATTTTAATGCAGTTTTGTTTCAAAGATCGATTGAATTCTAAAAACATCTTTATAATTGAAATGGGGCAATTTTTGACGAAGATATGGCCATTTATTTCAAGGTTGACCCTATTTATTGTTTGGCTTATATTTTCTATTAATCGAAGAATATCCCTTAATATCTTTCTTAGATGAGTCGGAAGTCAAATTATTTTAATGCAGTTTTGTTCCAAAGATCAAGCGAATTCTAAAATTACCTTTATAATTGAAATGGGGCAATTTGAGACAAAGATATGGCCATTTATTTCAAGGTTGACCCTATTTAATGTTTGGCTTATATTTTCTATTAATCGAAGAATATCCCTTAATATCTTTCTTAGATGGGTCGGAAGTCAAATTATTTTAATGCAGTTTTGTAACAAAGATCAAGCGAATTCTAAAAACACCTTTATAATTGAAATGGGGCAATTTTTGACGAAGATATGGCCATTTATTTCAAGGTTAATCAACAATATCCCTTAATATCTTTCTTAGATGAGTCGGAAGTCAAATTATTTTAATGCAGTTTTGTTCCAAAGATTGAGTGAATTCTAAAAACACCTTTATAATTGAAATGGGGCAATTTGAGACAAAGATATGGCCATTTATTTCAAGGTAGACCCTATTTAATGCTTTCCATATATTTTCTATTATTCGAAGAATATCCCTTAATATCTTTCTTAGATGAGTCGGAAGTCAAATTATTTTAATGCAGTTTTGTTACAAAGATTAAGTGAATTCTAAAAACACCTTTATAATTGAAATGGGGCAATTTTTGACGAAGATATGGCCATTTATTTCAAGGTAGAGCCTATTTAATGCTTTCCATATATTTTCTATTTATCGAAGAATATCCCTTAATATCTTTCTTAGATGAGTCGGAAGTCAAATTATTTTAATGCAGTTTTGTTCCAAAGATTGAGTGAATTCTAAAAACACCTTTATAATTGAAATGGGGCAATTTGAGACAAAGATATGGCCATTTATTTCAAGGTAGACCCTATTTAATGCTTTCCATATATTTTCTATTATTCGAAGAATATCCCTTAATATCTTTCTTAGATGAGTCGGAAGTCAAATTATTTTAATGCAGTTTTGTTACAAAGATTGAGTGAATTCTAAAAACACCTTTATAATTGAAATGGGGCAATTTTTGACGAAGATATGGCCATTTATTTCAAGGTAGACCCTATTTAATGCTTTCCATATATTTTCTATTTATCGAAGAATATCCCTTAATATCTTTCTTAGATGAGTCGGAAGTCAAATTATTTTAATGCAGTTTTGTTCCAAAGATCAAGTGAATTCTAAAAACACCTTTATAATTGAAATGGGGCAATTTTAGACAAAGATATGGCCATTTATTTCAAGGTTGACCCTATTTAATGTTTGGCTTATATTTTCTATTAATCGAAGAATATCTCTTAATATCTTTCTTAGATGAGTCGGAAGTCAAACTATTTTAATGTAGTTTTGTTTCGAAGATTGAACGAATTCCAAAAACACCTTTATAATTGAAATGGGGCAATTTTAGACGAAGATATGGCCATTTATTTCAAGGTAGAGCCTATTTAATGCTTTCCATATTTTTTCTATTTATCGAAGAATATCCCTTAATATCTTTCTTAGATGAGTCGGAAGTCAAATTATTTTAGTGCAGTTTTGTTCCAAAGAATTCTAATAACACCTTTATAATTGAAATGGGGCAATTTTTGACGAAGATATGGCCATTTATTTCAAGGTAGACCCTATTTAATGCTTTCCATATATTTTCTATTTATCGAAGAATATCCCTTAATATCTTTCTTAGATGAGTCGAAAGTCAAATTATTTTAATGCAGTTTTGTTTCAAAGATCGATTGAATTCTAAAAACACCTTTATAATTGAAATGTGGCAATTTTTGACGAAGATATGGTCATTTATTTCAAGGTTGACCCTATTTAATGTTTGGCTTATATTTTCTATTAATCGAAGAATATCCCTTAATATCTTTCTTAGATGAGTCGGAAGTCAAATTATTTTAATGCAGTTTTGTTCCAAAGATCAAGCGAATCCTAAAAATACCTTTATAATTGAAATGGGGCAATTTGAGACAAAGATATGGCCATTTATTTCAAGGTTGACCCTATTTAATGTTTGCCTTATATTTTCTATTAATCGAAGAATATCTCTTAATATCTTTCTTAGATGAGTCGGAAGTCAAATTATTTTAATGTAGTTTTGTTTCAAAGATCAATTGAATTCTAAAAACACCTTTATAATTGAAATGGAGCAATTTTGGACGAAGATATGGCCATTTATTTCAAGGTAGACCTTATTTAATGCTTTCCATATATTTTCTATTATTCGAAGAATATCCCTTAATATCTTTCTTAGATGAGTCGGAAGTCAAATTATTTTAATGCAGTTTTGTTCCAAAGATTGTTTGAATTCTAAAAACACCTTTATAATTTAAATGTTGCAATTTTTGACGAAGATATGGCCATTTATTTCAAGGTAGACCCTATTTAATGTTTTCCATATATTTTCAATTTATCGAAGAATATCCCTTAATATCTTTCTTAGATGAGTCGAAAGTCAAATTATTTTAATGCAGTTTTGTTCCAAAGATTGTTTGAATTCTAAAAACACCTTTATAATTTAAATGGGGCAATTTTTGACGAAGATATGGCCATTTATTTCAAGGTAGACCCTATTTAATGTTTGGCTTATATTTTCTTTTAATCGAAGAATATCCCTTAATATCTTTCTTAGATGAGTCGGAAGTCAAATTATTTTAATGCAGTTTTGTTTCAAAGATCGATTGAATTCTAAAAACATCTTTATAATTGAAATGGGGCAATTTTTGACGAAGATATGGCCATTTATTTCAAGGTTGACCCTATTTATTGTTTGGCTTATATTTTCTATTAATCGAAGAATATCCCTTAATATCTTTCTTAGATGAGTCGGAAGTCAAATTATTTTAATGCAGTTTTGTTCCAAAGATCAAGCGAATTCTAAAAACACCTTTATAATTGAAATGGGGCAATTTGAGACAAAGATATGGCCATTTATTTCAAGGTTGACCCTATTTAATGTTTGGCTTATATTTTCTATTAATCGAAGAATATCCCTTAATATCTTTCTTAGATGGGTCGGAAGTCAAATTATTTTAATGCAGTTTTGTAACAAAGATCAAGCGAATTCTAAAAACACCTTTATAATTGAAATGGGGCAATTTTTGACGAAGATATGGCCATTTATTTCAAGGTAGACCCTATTTAATGTTTGGCTTATATTTTCTTTTAATCGAAAAATATCCCTTAATATCTTTCTTAGATGAGTCGGAAGTCAAATTATTTTAATGCAGTTTTGTTTCAAAGATCGATTGAATTCTAAAAACATCTTTATAATTGAAATGGGGCAATTTTTGACGAAGATATGGCCATTTATTTCAAGGTTGACCCTATTTATTGTTTGGCTTATATTTTCTATTAATCGAAGAATATCCCTTAATATCTTTCTTAGATGAGTCGGAAGTCAAATTATTTTAATGCAGTTTTGTTCCAAAGATCAAGCGAATTCTAAAAACACCTTTATAATTGAAATGGGGCAATTTTTGACGAAGATATGGCCATTTATTTCAAGGTAGACCCTATTTAATGCTTTCCATATATTTTCTGTTAATCAACAATATCCCTTAATATCTTTCTTAGATGAGTCGGAAGTCAAATTATTTTAATGCAGTTTTGTTCCAAAGATTGAGTGAATTCTAAAAACACCTTTATAATTGAAATGGGGCAATTTGAGACAAAGATATGGCCATTTATTTCAAGGTTGACCCTATTTAATGTTTGGCTTATATTTTCTATTAATCGAAGAATATCCCTTAATATCTTTCTTAGATGGGTCGGAAGTCAAATTATTTTAATGCAGTTTTGTAACAAAGATCAAGCGAATTCTAAAAACACCTTTATAATTGAAATGGGGCAATTTTTGACGAAGATATGGCCATTTATTTCAAGGTAGACCCTATTTAATGTTTGGCTTATATTTTCTTTTAATCGAAGAATATCCCTTAATATCTTTCTTAGATGAGTCGGAAGTCAAATTATTTTAATGCAGTTTTGTTTCAAAGATCGATTGAATTCTAAAAACATCTTTATAATTGAAATGGGGCAATTTTTGACGAAGATATGGCCATTTATTTCAAGGTTGACCCTATTTATTGTTTGGCTTATATTTTCTATTAATCGAAGAATATCCCTTAATATCTTTCTTAGATGAGTCGGAAGTCAAATTATTTTAATGCAGTTTTGTTCCAAAGATCAAGCGAATTCTAAAAACACCTTTATAATTGAAATGGGGCAATTTTTGACGAAGATATGGCCATTTATTTCAAGGTAGACCCTATTTAATGCTTTCCATATATTTTCTGTTAATCAACAATATCCCTTAATATCTTTCTTAGATGAGTCGGAAGTCAAATTATTTTAATGCAGTTTTGTTCCAAAGATTGAGTGAATTCTAAAAACACCTTTATAATTGAAATGGGGCAATTTGAGACAAAGATATGGCCATTTATTTCAAGGTAGACCCTATTTAATGCTTTCCATATATTTTCTATTATTCGAAGAATATCCCTTAATATCTTTCTTAGATGAGTCGGAAGTCAAATTATTTTAATGCAGTTTTGTTACAAAGATTGAGTGAATTCTAAAAACACCTTTATAATTGAAATGGGGCAATTTTTGACGAAGATATGGCCATTTATTTCAAGGTAGAGCCTATTTAATGCTTTCCATATATTTTCTATTTATCGAAGAATATCCCTTAATATCTTTCTTAGATGAGTCGGAAGTCAAATTATTTTAATGCAGTTTTGTTCCAAAGATTGAGTGAATTCTAAAAACACCTTTATAATTGAAATGGGGCAATTTTTGACGAAGATATGGTCATTTATTTCAAGGTTGACCGTATTTAATGTTTGGCTTATATTTTCTATTAATCGAAGAATATCCCTTAATATCTTTCTTAGATGAGTCGGAAGTCAAATTATTTTAATGCAGTTTTGTTCCAAAGATCAAGTGAAACCTAAAAATACCTTTATAATTGAAATGGGGCAATTTGAGACAAAGATATGGCCATTTATTTCAAGGTTGACCCTATTTAATGTTTGCCTTATATTTTCTATTAATCGAAGAATATCTCTTAATATCTTTCTTAGATGAGTCGGAAGTCAAATTATTTTAATGTAGTTTTGTTTCAAAGATCAATTGAATTCTAAAAACACCTTTATAATTGAAATGGGGCAATTTTGGACGAAGATATGGCCATTTATTTCAAGGTAGACCTTATTTAATGCTTTCCATATATTTTCTATTATTCGAAGAATATCCCTTAATATCTTTCTTAGATGAGTCGGAAGTCAAATTATTTTAATGCAGTTTTGTTCCAAAGATTGTTTGAATTCTAAAAACACCTTTATAATTTAAATGGGGCAATTTTTGACGAAGATATGGCCATTTATTTCAAGGTAGACCCTATTTAATGCTTTCCATATATTTTCTATTTATCGAAGAATATCCCTTAATATCTTTCTTAGATGAGTCGGAAGTCAAATTATTTTAATGCAGTTTTGTTCCAAAGATCGAGCGAATTCCAAAAACATCTTTATAATTGAAATGGGGCAATTTTTGACGAAGATATGGCCATTTACTTCAAGGTAGACCCTATTTAATGCTTTCCATATATTTTCTGTTAATCAACAATATCCCTTAATATCTTTCTTAGATGAGTCGGAAGTCAAATTATTTTAATGCAGTTTTGTTCCAAAGATTGAGTGAATTCTAAAAACACCTTTATAATTGAAATGGGGCAATTTGAGACAAAGATATGGCCATTTATTTCAAGGTTGACCCTATTTAATGTTTGCCTTATATTTTCTATTAATCGAAGAATATCTCTTAATATCTTTCTTAGATGAGTCGGAAGTCAAATTATTTTAATGCAGTTTTGTTCCAAAGATCAAGTGAATTCTAAAAACACCTTTATAATTGAAATGGGGCAATTTTAGACAAAGATATGGCCATTTATTTCAAGGTTGACCCTATTTAATGTTTGGCTTATATTTTCTATTAATCGAAGAATATCTCTTAATATCTTTCTTAGATGAGTCGGAAGTCAAACTATTTTAATGCAGTTTTGTTCCGAAGATTGAACGAATTCCAAAAACACCTTTATAATTGAAATGGGGCAATTTTAGACGAAGATATGGCCATTTATTTCAAGGTAGAGCCTATTTAATGCTTTCCATATTTTTTCTATTTATCGAAGAATATCCCTTAATATCTTTCTTAGATGAGTCGAAAGTCAAATTATTTTAATGCAGTTTTGTTTCAAAGATTGTTTGAATTCTAAAAACACCTTTATAATTGAAATGGGGCAATTTTTGACGAAGATATGGCCATTTATTTCAAGGTAGACCCTATTTAATGCTTTCCATATATTTTCTATTTATCGAAGAATATCCCTTAATATCTTTCTTAGATGAGTCGGAAGTCAAATTATTTTAATGCAGTTTTGTTTCAAAGATCGATTGAATTCTAAAAACATCTTTATAATTGAAATGGGGCAATTTTTGACGAAGATATGGCCATTTATTTCAAGGTTGACCCTATTTATTGTTTGGCTTATATTTTCTATTAATCGAAGAATATCCCTTAATATCTTTCTTAGATGAGTCGGAAGTCAAATTATTTTAATGCAGTTTTGTTCCAAAGATCAAGCGAATTCTAAAAACACCTTTATAATTGAAATGGGGCAATTTGAGACAAAGATATGGCCATTTATTTCAAGGTTGACCCTATTTAATGTTTGGCTTATATTTTCTATTAATCGAAGAATATCCCTTAATATCTTTCTTAGATGGGTCGGAAGTCAAATTATTTTAATGCAGTTTTGTAACAAAGATCAAGCGAATTCTAAAAACACCTTTATAATTGAAATGGGGCAATTTTTGACGAAGATATGGCCATTTATTTCAAGGTAGACCCTATTTAATGTTTGGCTTATATTTTCTTTTAATCGAAAAATATCCCTTAATATCTTTCTTAGATGAGTCGGAAGTCAAATTATTTTAATGCAGTTTTGTTCCAAAGATCAAGTGAATTCTAAAAACACCTTTATAATTGAAATGGGGCAATTTTTGACGAAGATATGGCCATTTATTTCAAGGTTGACCCTATTTATTGTTTGGCTTATATTTTCTATTTATCGAAGAATATCCCTTAATATCTTTCTTAGATGAGTCGGAAGTCAAATTATTTTAATGCAGTTTTGTTCCAAAGATCAAGCGAATTCTAAAAACACCTTTATAATTGAAATGGGGCAATTTTTGACGAAGATATGGCCATTTATTTCAAGGTAGACCCTATTTAATGCTTTCCATATATTTTCTGTTAATCAACAATATCCCTTAATATCTTTCTTAGATGAGTCGGAAGTCAAATTATTTTAATGCAGTTTTGTTTCAAAGATCAAGTGAATTCTAAAAACACCTTTATAATTGAAATGGGGCAATCTGAGACAAAGATATGGCCATTTATTTCAAGGTAGACCCTATTTAATGCTTTCCATATATTTTCTATTATTCGAAGAATATCCCTTAATATCTTTCTTAGATGAGTCGGAAGTCAAATTATTTTAATGCAGTTTTGTTACAAAGATTGAGTGAATTCTAAAAACACCTTTATAATTGAAATGGGGCAATTTTTGACGAAGATATGGCCATTTATTTCAAGGTAGAGCCTATTTAATGCTTTCCATATATTTTCTATTTATCGAAGAATATCCCTTAATATCTTTCTTAGATGAGTCGGAAGTCAAATTATTTTAATGCAGTTTTGTTCCAAAGATTGAGTGAATTCTAAAAACACCTTTATAATTGAAATGGGGCAATTTTTGACGAAGATATGGTCATTTATTTCAAGGTTGACCGTATTTAATGTTTGGCTTATATTTTCTATTAATCGAAGAATATCCCTTAATATCTTTCTTAGATGAGTCGGAAGTCAAATTATTTTAATGCAGTTTTGTTCCAAAGATCAAGTGAAACCTAAAAATACCTTTATAATTGAAATGGGGCAATTTGAGACAAAGATATGGCCATTTATTTCAAGGTTGACCCTATTTAATGTTTGCCTTATATTTTCTATTAATCGAAGAATATCTCTTAATATCTTTCTTAGATGAGTCGGAAGTCAAATTATTTTAATGTAGTTTTGTTTCAAAGATCAATTGAATTCTAAAAACACCTTTATAATTGAAATGGGGCAATTTTGGACGAAGATATGGCCATTTATTTCAAGGTAGACCTTATTTAATGCTTTCCATATATTTTCTATTATTCGAAGAATATCCCTTAATATCTTTCTTAGATGAGTCGGAAGTCAAATTATTTTAATGCAGTTTTGTTCCAAAGATTGAGTGAATTCTAAAAACACCTTTATAATTGAAATGGGGCAATTTGAGACAAAGATATGGCCATTTATTTCAAGGTTGACCCTATTTAATGTTTGCCTTATATTTTCTATTAATCGAAGAATATCTCTTAATATCTTTCTTAGATGAGTCGGAAGTCAAATTATTTTAATGCAGTTTTGTTCCAAAGATCAAGTGAATTCTAAAAACACCTTTATAATTGAAATGGGGCAATTTTAGACAAAGATATGGCCATTTATTTCAAGGTTGACCCTATTTAATGTTTGGCTTATATTTTCTATTAATCGAAGAATATCTCTTAATATCTTTCTTAGATGAGTCGGAAGTCAAACTATTTTAATGCAGTTTTGTTCCGAAGATTGAACGAATTCCAAAAACACCTTTATAATTGAAATGGGGCAATTTTAGACGAAGATATGGCCATTTATTTCAAGGTAGAGCCTATTTAATGCTTTCCATATATTTTCTATTTATCGAAGAATATCCCTTAATATCTTTCTTAGATGAGTCGGAAGTCAAATTATTTTAGTGCAGTTTTGTTCCAAATGAATTCTAATAACACCTTTATAATTGAAATGGGGCAATTTTTGACGAAGATATGGCCATTTATTTCAAGGTAGAGCCTATTTAATGCTTTCCATATATTTTCTATTTATCGAAGAATATCCCTTAATATCTTTCTTAGATGAGTCGGAAGTCAAATTATTTTAATGCAGTTTTGTTTCAAAGATCGATTGAATTCTAAAAACACCTTTATAATTGAAATGGGGCAATTTTTGACGAAGATATGGCCATTTATTTCAAGGTAGACCCTATTTAATGTTTGGCTTATATTTTCTATTAATCGAAGAATATCCCTTAATATCTTTCTTAGATGAGTCGGAAGTCAAACTATTTTAATGCAGTTTTGTTCCAAAGATCGAGTGAATTCTAAAAACACCTTTATAATTGAAATGGGGCAATTTTTGACGAAGATATGGCCATTTATTTCAAGGTAGACCCTATTTAATGCTTTCCATATATTTTCTGTTAATCAACAATATCCCTTAATATCTTTCTTAGATGAGTCGGAAGTCAAATTATTTTAATGCAGTTTTGTTTCAAAGATTGAGTGAATTCTAAAAACACCTTTATAATTGAAATGGGGCAATTTGAGACAAAGATATGGCCATTTATTTCAAGGTAGACCCTATTTAATGCTTTCCATATATTTTCTATTATTCGAAGAATATCCCTTAATATCTTTCTTAGATGAGTCGGAAGTCAAATTATTTTAATGCAGTTTTGTTACAAAGATTGAGTGAATTCTAAAAACACCTTTATAATTGAAATGGGGCAATTTTTGACGAAGATATGGGCATTTATTTCAAGGTAGAGCCTATTTAATGCTTTTCATATATTATCTATTTATCGAAGAATATCCCTTAATATCTTTCTTAGATGACTCGGAAGTCAAATTATTTTAATGCAGTTTTGTTCCAAAGATTGAGTGAATTCTAAAAACACCTTTATAATTGAAATGGGGCAATTTTTGACGAAGATATGGTCATTTATTTCAAGGTTGACCCTATTTAATGTTTGGCTTATATTTTCTATTAATCGAAGAATATCCCTTAATATCTTTCTTAGATGAGTCGGAAGTCAAATTATTTTAATGCAGTTTTGTTCCAAAGATTGTTTGAATTCTAAAAACACCTTTATAATTTAAATGAGGCAATTTTTGACGAAGATATGGCCATTTATTTCAAGGTAGACCCTATTTAATGCTTTCCATATATTTTCTATTTATCGAAGAATATCCCTTAATATCTTTCTTAGATGAGTCGGAAGTCAAATTATTTTAATGCAGTTTTGTTCCAAAGATCAAGCGAATTCTAAAAACACCTTTATAATTGAAATGGGGCAATTTTTGACGAAGATATGGCCATTTATTTCAAGGTAGACCCTATTTAATGCTTTCCATATATTTTCTGTTAATCAACAATATCCCTTAATATCTTTCTTAGATGAGTCGAAAGTCAAATTATTTTAATGCAGTTTTGTTTCAAAGATCGATTGAATTCTAAAAACACCTTTATAATTGAAATGGGGCAATTTTTGACGAAGATATGGCCATTTATTTCAAGGTAGACCCTATTTAATGTTTGGCTTATATTTTCTATTAATCGAAGAATATCCCTTAATATCTTTCTTAGATGAGTCGGAAGTCAAACTATTTTAGTGCAGTTTTGTTCCGAGGATTGAACGAATTCCAAAAACACCTTTATAATTGAAATGGGGCAATTTTTGACGAAGATATGGCCATTTATTTCAAGGTAGACCCTATTTAATGTTTGGCTTATATTTTCTATTAATCGAAGAATATCTCTTAATATCTTTCTTAGATGAGTCGGAAGTCAAATTATTTTAATGCAGTTTTGTAACAAAGATCAAGCGAATTCTAAAAACACCTTTATAATTGAAATGGGGCAGTTTTTGACGAAGATATGGCCATTTATTTCAAGGTAGACCCTATTTAATGCTTTCCATATATTTTCTGTTAATCAACAATATCCCTTAATATCTTTCTTAGATGAGTCGGAAGTCAAATTATTTTAATGCAGTTTTGTTCCAAAGATTGAGTGAATTCTAAAAACACCTTTATAATTGAAATGGGGCAATTTGAGACAAAGATATGGCCATTTATTTCAAGGTAGACCCTATTTAATGCTTTCCATATATTTTCTATTATTCGAAGAATATCCCTTAATATCTTTCTTAGATGAGTCGGAAGTCAAATTATTTTAATGCAGTTTTGTTACAAAGATTGAGTGAATTCTAAAAACACCTTTATAATTGAAATGGGGCAATTTTTGACGAAGATATGGCCATTTATTTCAAGGTAGACCCTATTTAATGCTTTCCATATATTTTCTATTTATCGAAGAATATCCCTTAATATCTTTCTTAGATGAGTCGGAAGTCAAATTATTTTAATGCAGTTTTGTTCCAAAGATCAAGTGAATTCTAAAAACACCTTTATAATTGAAATGGGGCAATTTTAGACAAAGATATGGCCATTTATTTCAAGGTTGACCCTATTTAATGTTTGGCTTATATTTTCTATTAATCGAAGAATATCTCTTAATATCTTTCTTAGATGAGTCGGAAGTCAAACTATTTTAATGTAGTTTTGTTTCGAAGATTGAACGAATTCCAAAAACACCTTTATAATTGAAATGGGGCAATTTTAGACGAAGATATGGCCATTTATTTCAAGGTAGAGCCTATTTAATGCTTTCCATATTTTTTCTATTTATCGAAGAATATCCCTTAATATCTTTCTTAGATGAGTCGGAAGTCAAATTATTTTAGTGCAGTTTTGTTCCAAAGAATTCTAATAACACCTTTATAATTGAAATGGGGCAATTTTTGACGAAGATATGGCCATTTATTTCAAGGTAGACCCTATTTAATGCTTTCCATATATTTTCTATTTATCGAAGAATATCCCTTAATATCTTTCTTAGATGAGTTGAAAGTCAAATTATTTTAATGCAGTTTTGTTCCAAAGATCAAGCGAATTCTAAAAACACCTTTATAATTGAAATGTGGCAATTTTTGACGAAGATATGGTAATTTATTTCAAGGTTGACCCTATTTAATGTTTGGCTTATATTTTCTATTAATCGAAGAATATCCCTTAATATCTTTCTTAGATGAGTCGGAAGTCAAATTATTTTAATGCAGTTTTGTTCCAAAGATCAAGCGAATCCTAAAAATACCTTTATAATTGAAATGGGGCAATTTGAGACAAAGATATGGCCATTTATTTCAAGGTTGACCCTATTTAATGTTTTCCATATATTTTCTATTAATCGAAGAATATCCCTTAATATCTTTCTTAGATGAGTCGAAAGTCAAATTATTTTAATGCAGTTTTGTTCCAAAGATTGTTTGAATTCTAAAAACACCTTTATAATTTAAATGGGGCAATTTTTGACGAAGATATGGCCATTTATTTCAAGGTTGACCCTATTTAATGTTTTCCATATATTTTCAATTTATCGAAGAATATCCCTTAATATCTTTCTTAGATGAGTCGAAAGTCAAATTATTTTAATGCAGTTTTGTTCCAAAGATTGTTTGAATTCTAAAAACACCTTTATAATTTAAATGGGGCAATTTTTGACGAAGATATGGCCATTTATTTCAAGGTAGACCCTATTTAATGTTTGGCTTATATTTTCTTTTAATCGAAGAATATCCCTTAATATCTTTCTTAGATGAGTCGGAAGTCAAATTATTTTAATGCAGTTTTGTTTCAAAGATCGATTGAATTCTAAAAACATCTTTATAATTGAAATGGGGCAATTTTTGACGAAGATATGGCCATTTATTTCAAGGTTGACCCTATTTATTGTTTGGCTTATATTTTCTATTAATCGAAGAATATCCCTTAATATCTTTCTTAGATGAGTCGGAAGTCAAATTATTTTAATGCAGTTTTGTTCCAAAGATCAAGCGAATTCTAAAAACACCTTTATAATTGAAATGGGGCAATTTGAGACAAAGATATGGCCATTTATTTCAAGGTTGACCCTATTTAATGTTTGGCTTATATTTTCTATTAATCGAAGAATATCCCTTAATATCTTTCTTAGATGGGTCGGAAGTCAAATTATTTTAATGCAGTTTTGTAACAAAGATCAAGCGAATTCTAAAAACACCTTTATAATTGAAATGGGGCAATTTTTGACGAAGATATGGCCATTTATTTCTAAGGTTAATCAACAATATCCCTTAATATCTTTCTTAGATGAGTCGGAAGTCAAATTATTTTAATGCAGTTTTGTTCCAAAGATTGAGTGAATTCTAAAAACACCTTTATAATTGAAATGGGGCAATTTGAGACAAAGATATGGCCATTTATTTCAAGGTAGACCCTATTTAATGCTTTCCATATATTTTCTATTATTCGAAGAATATCCCTTAATATCTTTCTTAGATGAGTCGGAAGTCAAATTATTTTAATGCAGTTTTGTTACAAAGATTGAGTGAATTCTAAAAACACCTTTATAATTGAAATGGGGCAATTTTTGACGAAGATATGGCCATTTATTTCAAGGTAGACCCTATTTAATGCTTTCCATATATTTTCTATTTATCGAAGAATATCCCTTAATATCTTTCTTAGATGAGTCGGAAGTCAAATTATTTTAATGCAGTTTTGTTCCAAAGTTTGAGTGAATTCTAAAAACACCTTTATAATTGAAATGGGGCAATTTTTGACGAAGATATGGTCATTTATTTCAAGGTTGACCGTATTTAATGTTTGGCTTATATTTTCTATTAATCGAAGAATATCCCTTAATATCTTTCTTAGATGAGTCGGAAGTCAAATTATTTTAATGCAGTTTTGTTTCAAAGATCAAGTGAATTCTAAAAACACTTTTATAATTGAAATGGGGCAATTTGAGACAAAGATATGGCCATTTATTTCAAGGTTGACCCTATTTAATGTTTGGCTTATATTTTCTATTAATCGAAGAATATCTCTTAATATCTTTCTTAGATGAGTCGGAAGTCAAATTATTTTAATGTAGTTTTGTTTCAAAGATCAATTGAATTCTAAAAACACCTTTATAATTGAAATGGGGCAATTTTTGACGAAGATATGGTCATTTATTTCAAGGTTGACCCTATTTAATGTTTGGCTTATATTTTCTATTAATCGAAGAATATCCCTTAATATCTTTCTTAGATGAGTCGGAAGTCTAATTATTTTAATGCAGTTTTGTTCCAAAGATTGTTTGAATTCTAAAAACACCTTTATAATTTAAATGAGGCAATTTTTGACGAAGATATGGCCATTTATTTCAAGGTAGACCCTATTTAATGCTTTCCATATATTTTCTATTTATCGAAGAATATCCCTTAATATCTTTCTTAGATGAGTCGGAAGTCAAATTATTTTAATGCAGTTTTGTTCCAAAGATCAAGCGAATTCTAAAAACACCTTTATAATTGAAATGGGGCAATTTTTGACGAAGATATGGCCATTTATTTCAAGGTAGACCCTATTTAATGCTTTCCATATATTTTCTGTTAATCAACAATATCCCTTAATATCTTTCTTAGATGAGTCGAAAGTCAAATTATTTTAATGCAGTTTTGTTTCAAAGATCGATTGAATTCTAAAAACACCTTTATAATTGAAATGGGGCAATTTTTGACGAAGATATGGCCATTTATTTCAAGGTAGACCCTATTTAATGTTTGGCTTATATTTTCTATTAATCGAAGAATATCCCTTAATATCTTTCTTAGATGAGTCGGAAGTCAAACTATTTTAGTGCAGTTTTGTTCCGAGGATTGAACGAATTCCAAAAACACCTTTATAATTGAAATGGGGCAATTTTTGACGAAGATATGGCCATTTATTTCAAGGTAGACCCTATTTAATGTTTGGCTTATATTTTCTATTAATCGAAGAATATCCCTTAATATCTTTCTTAGATGAGTCGGAAGTCAAATTATTTTAATGCAGTTTTGTAACAAAGATCAAGCGAATTCTAAAAACACCTTTATAATTGAAATGGGGCAATTTTTGACGAAGATATGGCCATTTATTTCAAGGTAGACCCTATTTAATGCTTTCCATATATTTTCTGTTAATCAACAATATCCCTTAATATCTTTCTTAGATGAGTCGGAAGTCAAATTATTTTAATGCAGTTTTGTTCCAAAGATTGAGTGAATTCTAAAAACACCTTTATAATTGAAATGGGGCAATTTGAGACAAAGATATGGCCATTTATTTCAAGGTAGACCCTATTTAATGCTTTCCATATATTTTCTATTATTCGAAGAATATCCCTTAATATCTTTCTTAGATGAGTCGGAAGTCAAATTATTTTAATGCAGTTTTGTTACAAAGATTGAGTGAATTCTAAAAACACCTTTATAATTGAAATGGGGCAATTTTTGACGAAGATATGGCCATTTATTTCAAGGTAGACCCTATTTAATGCTTTCCATATATTTTCTATTTATCGAAGAATATCCCTTAATATCTTTCTTAGATGAGTCGGAAGTCAAATTATTTTAATGCAGTTTTGTTCCAAAGATCAAGTGAATTCTAAAAACACCTTTATAATTGAAATGGGGCAATTTTAGACAAAGATATGGCCATTTATTTCAAGGTTGACCCTATTTAATGTTTGGCTTATATTTTCTATTAATCGAAGAATATCTCTTAATATCTTTCTTAGATGAGTCGGAAGTCAAACTATTTTAATGTAGTTTTGTTTCGAAGATTGAACGAATTCCAAAAACACCTTTATAATTGAAATGGGGCAATTTTAGACGAAGATATGGCCATTTATTTCAAGGTAGAGCCTATTTAATGCTTTCCATATTTTTTCTATTTATCGAAGAATATCCCTTAATATCTTTCTTAGATGAGTCGGAAGTCAAATTATTTTAGTGCAGTTTTGTTCCAAAGAATTCTAATAACACCTTTATAATTGAAATGGGGCAATTTTTGACGAAGATATGGCCATTTATTTCAAGGTAGAGCCTATTTAATGCTTTCCATATATTTTCTATTTATCGAAGAATATCCCTTAATATCTTTCTTAGATGAGTCGAAAGTCAAATTATTTTAATGCAGTTTTGTTTCAAAGATCGATTGAATTCTAAAAACACCTTTATAATTGAAATGTGGCAATTTTTGACGAAGATATGGTCATTTATTTCAAGGTTGACCCTATTTAATGTTTAGCTTATATTTTCTATTAATCGAAGAATATCCCTTAATATCTTTCTTAGATGAGTCGGAAGTCAAATTATTTTAATGCAGTTTTGTTCCAAAGATCAAGCGAATCCTAAAAATACCTTTATAATTGAAATGGGGCAATTTCAGACAAAGATATGGCCATTTATTTCAAGGTTGACCCTATTTAATGTTTGCCTTATATTTTCTATTAATCGAAGAATATCTCTTAATATCTTTCTTAGATGAGTCGGAAGTCAAATTATTTTAATGCAGTTTTGTTTCAAAGATCAATTGAATTCTAAAAACACCTTTATAATTGAAATGGGGCAATTTTGGACGAAGATATGGCCATTTATTTCAAGGTAGACCTTATTTAATGCTTTCCATATATTTTCTATTATTCGAAGAATATCCCTTAATATCTTTCTTAGATGAGTCGGAAGTCAAATTATTTTAATGCAGTTTTGTTCCAAAGATTGTTTGAATTCTAAAAACACCTTTATAATTTAAATGTTGCAATTTTTGACGAAGATATGGCCATTTATTTCAAGGTAGACCCTATTTAATGTTTTCCATATATTTTCAATTTATCGAAGAATATCCCTTAATATCTTTCTTAGATGAGTCGAAAGTCAAATTATTTTAATGCAGTTTTGTTCCAAAGATTGTTTGAATTCTAAAAACACCTTTATAATTTAAATGGGGCAATTTTTGACGAAGATATGGCCATTTATTTCAAGGTAGACCCTATTTAATGTTTGGCTTATATTTTCTTTTAATCGAAGAATATCCCTTAATATCTTTCTTAGATGAGTCGGAAGTCAAATTATTTTAATGCAGTTTTGTTTCAAAGATCGATTGAATTCTAAAAACATCTTTATAATTGAAATGGGGCAATTTTTGACGAAGATATGGCCATTTATTTCAAGGTTGACCCTATTTATTGTTTGGCTTATATTTTCTATTAATCGAAGAATATCCCTTAATATCTTTCTTAGATGAGTCGGAAGTCAAATTATTTTAATGCAGTTTTGTTCCAAAGATCAAGCGAATTCTAAAAACACCTTTATAATTGAAATGGGGCAATTTGAGACAAAGATATGGCCATTTATTTCAAGGTTGACCCTATTTAATGTTTGGCTTATATTTTCTATTAATCGAAGAATATCCCTTAATATCTTTCTTAGATGGGTCGGAAGTCAAATTATTTTAATGCAGTTTTGTAACAAAGATCAAGCGAATTCTAAAAACACCTTTATAATTGAAATGGGGCAATTTTTGACGAAGATATGGCCATTTATTTCTAAGGTTAATCAACAATATCCCTTAATATCTTTCTTAGATGAGTCGGAAGTCAAATTATTTTAATGCAGTTTTGTTCCAAAGATTGAGTGAATTCTAAAAACACCTTTATAATTGAAATGGGGCAATTTGAGACAAAGATATGGCCATTTATTTCAAGGTAGACCCTATTTAATGCTTTCCATATATTTTCTATTATTCGAAGAATATCCCTTAATATCTTTCTTAGATGAGTCGGAAGTCAAATTATTTTAATGCAGTTTTATTACAAAGATTGAGTGAATTCTAAAAACACCTTTATAATTGAAATGGGGCAATTTTTGACGAAGATATGGCCATTTATTTCAAGGTAGACCCTATTTAATGCTTTCCATATATTTTCTATTTATCGAAGAATATCCCTTAATATCTTTCTTAGATGAGTCGGAAGTCAAATTATTTTAATGCAGTTTTGTTCCAAAGTTTGAGTGAATTCTAAAAACACCTTTATAATTGAAATGGGGCAATTTTTGACGAAGATATGGTCATTTATTTCAAGGTTGACCGTATTTAATGTTTGGCTTATATTTTCTATTAATCGAAGAATATCCCTTAATATCTTTCTTAGATGAGTCGGAAGTCAAATTATTTTAATGCAGTTTTGTTCCAAAGATCAAGTGAATCCTAAAAATACTTTTATAATTGAAATGGGGCAATTTGAGACAAAGATATGGCCATTTATTTCAAGGTTGACCCTATTTAATGTTTGCCTTATATTTTCTATTAATCGAAGAATATCTCTTAATATCTTTCTTAGATGAGTCGGAAGTCAAATTATTTTAATGTAGTTTTGTTTCAAAGATCAATTGAATTCTAAAAACACCTTTATAATTGAAATGGGGCAATTTTGGACGAAGATATGGCCATTTATTTCAAGGTAGACCTTATTTAATGCTTTCCATATATTTTCTATTATTCGAAGAATATCCCTTAATATCTTTCTTAGATGAGTCGGAAGTCAAATTATTTTAATGCAGTTTTGTTCCAAAGATTGTTTGAATTCGAAAAACACCTTTATAATTTAAATGGGGCAATTTTTGACGAAGATATGGCCATTTATTTCAAGGTAGACCCTATTTAATGCTTTCCATATATTTTCTATTTATCGAAGAATATCCCTTAATATCTTTCTTAGATGAGTCGGAAGTCAAATTATTTTAATGCAGTTTTGTTCCAAAGATCGAGCGAATTCCAAAAACATCTTTATAATTGAAATGGGGCAATTTTTGACGAAGATATGGCCATTTATTTCAAGGTAGACCCTATTTAATGCTTTCCATATATTTTCTATTTATCGAAGAATATCCCTTAATATCTTTCTTAGATGAGTCGGAAGTCAAATTATTTTAATGCAGTTTTGTTCCAAAGATCAAGTGAATTCTAAAAACACCTTTATAATTGAAATGGGGCAATTTTAGACAAAGATATGGCCATTTATTTCAAGGTTGACCCTATTTAATGTTTGGCTTATATTTTCTATTAATCGAAGAATATCCCTTAATATCTTTCTTAGATGAGTCGGAAGTCAAATTATTTTAATGCAGTTTTGTTCCAAAGATCAAGCGAATTCTAAAAACACCTTTATAATTGAAATGGGGCAATTTTTGACGAAGATATGGTCATTTATTTCAAGGTTGACCCTATTTAATGTTTGGCTTATACTTTCTATTAATCGAAGAATATCCCTTAATATCTTTCTTAGATGAGTCGGAAGTCAAATTATTTTAATACAGTTTTGTTCCAAAGATCAAGTGAATCCTAAAAATACCTTTATAATTGAAATGGGGCAATTTGAGACAAAGATATGGCCATTTATTTCAAGGTTGACCCTATTTAATGTTTGCCTTATATTTTCTATTAATCGAACAATATCCCTTAATATCTTTCTTAGATGAGTCGAAAGTCAAATTATTTTAATGCAGTTTTGTTTCAAAGATCGATTGAATTCTAAAAAC
The DNA here is from genome assembly GCF_018153295.1 of Drosophila grimshawi. Taxonomy (NCBI): domain Eukaryota; kingdom Metazoa; phylum Arthropoda; class Insecta; order Diptera; family Drosophilidae; genus Drosophila; species Drosophila grimshawi. Next base: position 45,355 of record NW_025062846.1, read on the forward strand.
ACCTTTATAATTGAAATGGGGCAATTTTTGACGAAGATATGGCCATTTATTTCAAGGTAGACCCTATTTAATGTTTGGCTTATATTTTCTATTAATCGAAGAGTATCTCTTAATATCTTTCTTAGATGAGTCGGAAGTCAAACTATTTTAATGCAGTTTTGTTCCGAAGATTGAACGAATTCCAAAAACACCTTTATAATTGAAATGGGGCAATTTTTGACGAAGATATGGCCATTTATTTCAAGGTAGACCCTATTTAATGTTTGGCTTATATTTTCTATTAATCGAAGAATATCCCTTAATATCTTTCTTAGATGAGTCGGAAGTCAAATTATTTTAATGCAGTTTTGTAACAAAGATCAAGCGAATTCTAAAAACACCTTTATAATTGAAATGGGGCAATTTTTGACGAAGATATGGCCATTTATTTCAAGGTAGACCCTATTTAATGCTTTCCATATATTTTCTGTTAATCAACAATATCCCTTAATATCTTTCTTAGATGAGTCGGAAGTCAAATTATTTTAATGCAGTTTTGTTCCAAAGATTGAGTGAATTCTAAAAACACCTTTATAATTGAAATGGGGCAATTTGAGACAAAGATATGGCCATTTATTTCAAGGTAGACCCTATTTAATGCTTTCCATATATTTTCTATTATTCGAAGAATATCCCTTAATATCTTTCTTAGATGAGTCGGAAGTCAAATTATTTTAATGCAGTTTTGTTACAAAGATTGAGTGAATTCTAAAAACACCTTTATAATTGAAATGGGGCAATTTTTGACGAAGATATGGCCATTTATTTCAAGGTAGACCCTATTTAATGCTTTCCATATATTTTCTATTTATCGAAGAATATCCCTTAATATCTTTCTTAGATGAGTCGGAAGTCAAATTATTTTAATTCAGTTTTGTTCCAAAGATCAAGTGAATTCTAAAAACACCTTTATAATTGAAATGGGGCAATTTTAGACAAAGATATGGGCATTTATTTCAAGGTTGACCCTATTTAATGTTTGGCTTATATTTTCTATTAATCGAAGAATATCTCTTAATATCTTTCTTAGATGAGTCGGAAGTCAAACTATTTTAATGTAGTTTTGTTTCGAAGATTGAACGAATTCCAAAAACACCTTTATAATTGAAATGGGGCAATTTTAGACGAAGATATGGCCATTTATTTCAAGGTAGAGCCTATTTAATGCTTTCCATATTTTTTCTATTTATCGAAGAATATCCCTTAATATCTTTCTTAGATGAGTCGGAAGTCAAATTATTTTAGTGCAGTTTTGTTCCAAAGAATTCTAATAACACCTTTATAATTGAAATGGGGCAATTTTTGACGAAGATATGGCCATTTATTTCAAGGTAGACCCTATTTAATGCCTTCCATATATTTTCTATTTATCGAAGAATATCCCTTAATATCTTTCTTAGATGAGTCGGAAGTCAAATTATTTTAATGCAGTTTTGTTTCAAAGATCGATTGAATTCTAAAAACACCTTTATAATTGAAATGTGGCAATTTTTGACGAAGATATGGTCATTTATTTCAAGGTTGACCCTATTTAATGTTTGGCTTATATTTTCTATTAATCGAAGAATATCCCTTAATATCTTTCTTAGATGAGTCGGAAGTCAAATTATTTTAATGCAGTTTTGTTCCAAAGATCAAGCGAATCCTAAAAATACCTTTATAATTGAAATGGGGCAATTTGAGACAAAGATATGGCCATTTATTTCAAGGTTGACCCTATTTAATGTTTGCCTTATATTTTCTATTAATCGAAGAATATCTCTTAATATCTTTCTTAGATGAGTCGGAAGTCAAATTATTTTAATGTAGTTTTGTTTCAAAGATCAATTGAATTCTAAAAACACCTTTATAATTGAAATGGGGCAATTTTGGACGAAGATATGGCCATTTATTTCAAGGTAGACCTTATTTAATGCTTTCCATATATTTTCTATTATTCGAAGAATATCCCTTATTATCTTTCTTAGATGAGTCGGAAGTCAAATTATTTTAATGCAGTTTTGTTCCAAAGATTGTTTGAATTCTAAAAACACCTTTATAATTTAAATGTTGCAATTTTTGACGAAGATATGGCCATTTATTTCAAGGTAGACCCTATTTAATGTTTTCCATATATTTTCAATTTATCGAAGAATATCCCTTAATATCTTTCTTAGATGAGTCGAAAGTCAAATTATTTTAATGCAGTTTTGTTCCAAAGATTATTTGAATTCTAAAAACACCTTTATAATTTAAATGGGGCAATTTTTGACGAAGATATGGCCATTTATTTCAAGGTAGACCCTATTTAATGTTTGGCTTATATTTTCTATTAATCGAAGAATATCCCTTAATATCTTTCTTAGATGAGTCGGAAGTCAAATTATTTTAATGCAGTTTTGTTCCAAAGATCAAGCGAATCCTTAAATTACCTTTATAATTGAAATGGGGCAATTTGAGACAAAGATATGGCCATTTATTTCAAGGTTGACCCTATTTAATGTTTGCCTTATATTTTCTATTAATCGAAGAATATCCCTTAATATCTTTCTTAGATGAGTCGGAAGTCAAATTATTTTAATGCAGTTTTGTTCCAAAGATCAACTGAATTCTAAAAACACCTTTATAATTGAAATGGGGCAATTTTAGACAAAGATATGGCCATTTATTTCAAGGTTGACCCTATTTAATGTTTGGCTTATATTTTCTATTAATCGAAGAATATCTCTTAATATCTTTCTTAGATGAGTCGGAAGTCAAACTATTTTAATGTAGTTTTGTTTCGAAGATTGAACGAATTCCAAAAACACCTTTATAACTGAAATGGGGCAATTTTAGACGAAGATATGGCCATTTATTTCAAGGTAGAGCCTATTTAATGCTTTCCATATTTTTTCTATTTATCGAAGAATATCCCTTAATATCTTCTTAGATGAGTCGGAAGTCAAATTATTTTAATGCAGTTTTGTTCCAAAGATTGAGTGAATTCTAAAAACACCTTTATAATTGAAATGGGGCAACTTGAGACGAAGATATGGCCATTTATTTCAAGGTAGACCCTATTTAATGCTTTCCATATATTTTCTGTTAATCGAACAATATCCCTTAATATCTTTCTTAGATGAGTCGGAAGTCAAATTATTTTAATGCAGTTTTGTTCCAAAGATTGAGTGAATTCTAAAAACACCTTTATAATTGAAATGGGGCAATTTTTGACGAAGATATGGCCATTTATTTCAAGGTAGACCCTATTTAATGCTTTCCATATATTTTCTATTATTCGAAGAATATCCCTTAATATCTTTCTTAGATGAGTCGGAAGTCAAATTATTTTAATGCAGTTTTGTTTCAAAGATCAAGTGAATTCTAAAAACACCTTTATAATTGAAATGGGGCAATTTTAGACAAAGATATGGCCATTTATTTCAAGGTTGACCCTATTTAATGTTTGGCTTATATTTTCTATTAATCGAAGAATATCTCTTAATATCTTTCTTAGATGAGTCGGAAGTCAAACTATTTTAATGTAGTTTTGTTTCGAAGATTGAACGAATTCCAAAAACACCTTTATAATTGAAATGGGGCAATTTTAGACGAAGATATGGCCATTTATTTCAAGGTAGAGCCTATTTAATGCTTTCCATATTTTTTCTATTTATCGAAGAATATCCCTTAATATCTTTCTTAGATGAGTCGGAAGTCAAATTATTTTAGTGCAGTTTTGTTCCAAAGAATTCTAATAACACCTTTATAATTGAAATGGGGCAATTTTTGACGAAGATATGGCCATTTATTTCAAGGTAGACCCTATTTAATGCTTTCCATATATTTTCTATTTATCGAAGAATATCCCTTAATATCTTTCTTAGATGAGTCGAAAGTCAAATTATTTTAATGCAGTTTTGTTTCAAAGATCGATTGAATTCTAAAAACACCTTTATAATTGAAATGTGGCAATTTTTGACGAAGATATGGTCATTTATTTCAAGGTTGACCCTATTTAATGTTTGGCTTATATTTTCTATTAATCGAAGAATATCCCTTAATATCTTTCTTAGATGAGTCGGAAGTCAAATTATTTTAATGCAGTTTTGTTCCAAAGATCAAGCGAATTTTAAAAACACCTTTATAATTGAAATGGGGCAATTTGAGACAAAGATCTGGCCATTTATTTCAGGTTGACCCCTACTAATGTTTGGCTATATTTTTCTATGAATCGAAGAATATCTCTTAATATCTTTCTTAGATGAGTCGGAAGTCAAATTATTCTAATGCAGTTTTGTTAGAAGATTGAGTGAATTCTAAAAACACCTTTATAATTGAAATGGGGCAATTTTGGAGGAAGATATGGCCATTTATTTCAAGGTAGACCTTATTTAATGTTTGCCTTATATTTTCTATTAATCGAAGAATATCTCTTAATATCTTTAACAGATGAGTCGGAAGTCAAATTATTTTACTGCAGTTTTGTTCCAAAGATTGTTTGAATTTTAAAAACACCTTTATAATTTAAATGTTGCAATTTTTGACGAAGATATGGCCATTTATTTCAAGGTAGACCCTATTTAATGTTTTCCATATATTTTCAATTTATCGAAGAATATCTCTTAATATCTTTAACAGATGAGTCGGAAGTCAAATTATTTTACTGCAGTTTTGTTCCAAAGATTGTTTGAATTTTAAAAACACCTTTATAATTTAAATGGGGCAATTAAGAGGAAGATATGGCCATTTATTTCAAGGTAGACCCTATTTAATGTTTGGCTTATATTTTCTTTTAATCGAAGAATATCCCTTAATATCTTTCTTAGATGAGTCGGAAGTCAAATTATTTTAATGCAGTTTTGTTTCAAAGATCGATTGAATTCTAAAAACATCTTTATAATTGAAATGGGGCAATTTTTGACGAAGATATGGCCATTTATTTCAAGGTTGACCCTATTTATTGTTTGGCTTATATTTTCTATTAATCGAAGAATATCCCTTAATATCTTTCTTAGATGAGTCGGAAGTCAAATTATTTTAATGCAGTTTTGTTCCAAAGATCAAGCGAATTCTAAAAACACCTTTATAATTGAAATGGGGCAATTTGAGACAAAGATATGGCCATTTATTTCAAGGTTGACCCTATTTAATGTTTGGCTTATATTTTCTATTAATCGAAGAATATCCCTTAATATCTTTCTTAGATGGGTCGGAAGTCAAATTATTTTAATGCAGTTTTGTAACAAAGATCAAGCGAATTCTAAAAACACCTTTATAATTGAAATGGGGCAATTTTTGACGAAGATATGGCCATTTATTTCAAGGTAGACCCTATTTAATGCTTTCCATATATTTTCTGTTAATCAACAATATCCCTTAATATCTTTCTTAGATGAGTCGGAAGTCAAATTATTTTAATGCAGTTTTGTTCCAAAGATTGAGTGAATTCTAAAAACACCTTTATAATTGAAATGGGGCAATTTGAGACAAAGATATGGCCATTTATTTCAAGGTAGACCCTATTTAATGCTTTCCATATATTTTCTATTATTCGAAGAATATCCCTTAATATCTTTCTTAGATGAGTCGGAAGTCAAATTATTTTAATGCAGTTTTGTTTCAAAGATCAAGTGAATTCTAAAAACACCTTTATAATTGAAATGGGGCAATTTTTGACGAAGATATGGCCATTTATTTCAAGGTAGACCCTATTTAATGCTTTCCATATATTTTCTATTTATTGAAGATTATCCCTTAATATCTTTCTTAGATGAGTCGGAAGTCAAATTATTTTAATGCAGTTTTGTTTCAAAGATCAAGTGAATTCTAAAAACACCTTTATAATTGAAATGGGGCAATTTTAGACAAAGATATGGCCATTTATTTCAAGGTTGACCCTATTTAATGTTTGGCTTATATTTTCTATTAATCAAAGAATATCCCTTAATATCTTTCTTAGATGAGTCGGAAGTCAAATTACTTTAATGTAGTTTTGTTTCGAAGATTGAACGAATTCCAAAAACACCTTTATAATTGAAATGGGGCAATTTTAGACGAAGATATGGCCATTTATTTCAAGGTAGAGCCTATTTAATGCTTTCCATATTTTTTCTATTTATCGAAGAATATCCCTTAATATCTTTCTTAGATGAGTCGGAAGTCAAATTATTTTAGTGCAGTTTTGTTCCAAAGTGAATTCTAATAACACCTTTATAATTGAAATGGGGCAATTTTTGACGAAGATATGGCCATTTATTTCAAGGTAGACCCTATTTAATGCTTTCCATATATTTTCTATTTATCGAAGAATATCCCTTAATATCTTTCTTAGATGAGTCGAAAGTCAAATTATTTTAATGCAGTTTTGTTTCAAAGATCGATTGAATTCTAAAAACACCTTTATAATTGAAATGTGGCAATTTTTGACGAAGATATGGTCATTTATTTCAAGGTTGACCCTATTTAATGTTTGGCTTATATTTTCTATTAATCGAAGAATATCCCTTAATATCTTTCTTAGATGAGTCGGAAGTCAAATTATTTTAATGCAGTTTTGTTCCAAAGATCAAGCGAATCCTAAAAATACCTTTATAATTGAAATGGGGCAATTTGAGACAAAGATATGGCCATTTATTTCAAGGTTGACCCTATTTAATGTTTGCCTTATATTTTCTATTAATCGAAGAATATCTCTTAATATCTTTCTTAGATGAGTCGGAAGTCAAATTATTTTAATGTAGTTTTGTTTCAAAGATCAATTGAATTCTAAAAACACCTTTATAATTGAAATGGGGCAATTTTGGACGAAGATATGGCCATTTATTTCAAGGTAGACCTTATTTAATGCTTTCCATATATTTTCTATTATTCGAAGAATATCCCTTAATATCTTTCTTAGATGAGTCGGAAGTCAAATTATTTTAATGCAGTTTTGTTCCAAAGATTGTTTGAATTCTAAAAACACCTTTATAATTTAAATGTTGCAATTTTTGACGAAGATATGGCCATTTATTTCAAGGTAGACCCTATTTAATGTTTGGCTTATATTTTCTTTTAATCGAAGAATATCCCTTAATATCTTTCTTAGATGAGTCGGAAGTCAAATTATTTTAATGCAGTTTTGTTTCAAAGATCGATTGAATTCTAAAAACATCTTTATAATTGAAATGGGGCAATTTTTGACGAAGATATGGCCATTTATTTCAAGGTTGACCCTATTTATTGTTTGGCTTATATTTTCTATTAATCGAAGAATATCCCTTAATATCTTTCTTAGATGAGTCGGAAGTCAAATTATTTTAATGCAGTTTTGTTCCAAAGATCAAGCGAATTCTAAAAACACCTTTATAATTGAAATGGGGCAATTTGAGACAAAGATATGGCCATTTATTTCAAGGTTGACCCTATTTAATGTTTGGCTTATATTTTCTATTAATCGAAGAATATCCCTTAATATCTTTCTTAGATGGGTCGGAAGTCAAATTATTTTAATGCAGTTTTGTAACAAAGATCAAGCGAATTCTAAAAACACCTTTATAATTGAAATGGGGCAATTTTTGACGAAGATATGGCCATTTATTTCAAGGTAGACCCTATTTAATGCTTTCCATATATTTTCTGTTAATCAACAATATCCCTTAATATCTTTCTTAGATGAGTCGGAAGTCAAATTATTTTAATGCAGTTTTGTTCCAAAGATTGAGTGAATTCTAAAAACACCTTTATAATTGAAATGGGGCAATTTGAGACAAAGATATGGCCATTTATTTCAAGGTAGACCCTATTTAATGTTTGCCTTATATTTTCTATTAATCGAAGAATATCTCTTAATATCTTTCTTAGATGAGTCGGAAGTCAAATTATTTTAATGTAGTTTTGTTTCAAAGATCAATTGAATTCTAAAAACACCTTTATAATTGAAATGGGGCAATTTTGGACGAAGATATGGCCATTTATTTCAAGGTAGACCCTATTTAATGCTTTCCATATATTTTCTATTTATCGAAGAATATCCCTTAATATCTTTCTTAGATGAGTCGGAAGTCAAATTATTTTAATGCAGTTTTGTTCCAAAGATTGAGTGAATTCTAAAAACACCTTTATAATTGAAATGGGGCAATTTGAGACAAAGATATGGCCATTTATTTCAAGGTAGACCCTATTTAATGTTTGCCTTATATTTTCTATTAATCGAAGAATATCTCTTAATATCTTTCTTAGATGAGTCGGAAGTCAAATTATTTTAGTGCAGTTTTGTTCCAAAGAATTCTAATAACACCTTTATAATTGAAATGGGGCAATTTTTGACGAAGATATGGCCATCTATTTCAAGGTAGAGCCTATTTAATGCTTTCCATATATTTTCTATTTATCGAAGAATATCCCTTAATATCTTTCTTAGATGAGTCGGAAGTCAAATTATTTTAATGCAGTTTTGTTCCAAAGATTGAGTGAATTCTAAAAACACCTTTATAATTGAAATGGGGCAATTTTTGACGAAGATATGGTCATTTATTTCAAGGTTGACCGTATTTAATGTTTGGCTTATATTTTCTATTAATCGAAGAATATCCCTTAATATCTTTCTTAGATGAGTCGGAAGTCAAATTATTTTAATGCAGTTTTGTTCCAAAGATCAAGTGAATCCTAAAAATACCTTTATAATTGAAATGGGGCAATTTGAGACAAAGATATGGCCATTTATTTCAAGGTTGACCCTATTTAATGTTTGCCTTATATTTTCTATTAATCGAAGAATATCTCTTAATATCTTTCTTAGATGAGTCGGAAGTCAAATTATTTTAATGTAGTTTTGTTTCAAAGATCAATTGAATTCTAAAAACACCTTTATAATTGAAATGGGGCAATTTTGGACGAAGATATGGCCATTTATTTCAAGGTAGACCTTATTTAATGCTTTCCATATATTTTCTATTATTCGAAGAATATCCCTTTATATCTTTCTTAGATGACTCGGAAGTCAAATTATTTTAATGCAGTTTTATTCCAAAGATTGTTTGAATTCTAAAAACACCTTTATAATTTAAATGGGGCAATTTTTGACGAAGATATGGCCATTTATTTCAAGGTAGACTCTATTTAATGCTTTCCATATATTTTCTATTTATCGAAGAATATCCCTTAATATCTTTCTTAGATGAGTCGGAAGTCAAATTATTTTAATGCAGTTTTGTTCCAAAGATCGAGCGAATTCCAAAAACATCTTTATAATTGAAATGGGGCAATTTTTGACGAAGATATGGCCATTTACTTCAAGGTAGACCCTATTTAATGCTTTCCATATATTTTCTGTTAATCAACAATATCCCTTAATATCTTTCTTAGATGAGTCGGAAGTCAAATTATTTTAATGCAGTTTTGTTCCAAAGATTGAGTGAATTCTAAAAACACCTTTATAATTGAAATGGGGCAATTTGAGACAAAGATATGGCCATTTATTTCAAGGTTGACCCTATTTAATGTTTGCCTTATATTTTCTATTAATCGAAGAATATCTCTTAATATCTTTCTTAGATGAGTCGGAAGTCAAATTATTTTAATGCAGTTTTGTTCCAAAGATCAAGTGAATTCTAAAAACACCTTTATAATTGAAATGGGGCAATTTGAGACAAAGATATGGCCATTTATTTCAAGGTTGACCCTATTTAATGTTTGGCTTATATTTTCTATTAATCGAAGAATATCTCTTAATATCTTTCTTAGATGAGTCGGAAGTCAAACTATTTTAATGCAGTTTTGTTTCGAAGATTGAACGAATTCCAAAAACACCTTTATAATTGAAATGGGGCAATTTTAGACGAAGATATGGCCATTTATTTCAAGGTAGACCCTATTTAATGCTTTCCATATTTTTTCTATTTATCGAAGACTATCCCTTAATATCTTTCTTAGATGAGTCGGAAGTCAAATTATTTTAGTGCAGTTTTGTTCCAAAGAATTCTAATAACACCTTTATAATTGAAATGGGGCAATTTTTGACGAAGATATGGCCATTTATTTCAAGGTAGAGCCTATTTAATGCTTTCCATATATTTTCTATTTATCGAAGAATATCCCTTAATATCTTTCTTAGATGAGTCGAAAGTCAAATTATTTTAATGCAGTTTTGTTTCAAAGATCGATTGAATTCTAAAAACACCTTTATAATTGAAATGGGGCAATTTTTGACGAAGATATGGCCATTTATTTCAAGGTAGACCCTATTTAATGCTTTCCATATATTTTCTATTTATCGAAGAATATCCCTTAATATCTTTCTTAGATGAGTCGGAAGTCAAAATATTTTAATGCAGTTTTGTTCCAAAGATCAAGCGAATTCTAAAAACACCTTTATAATTGAAATGGGGCAATTATTGACGAAGATATGGCCATTTATTTCAAGGTAGACCCTATTTAATGCTTTCCATATATTTTCTGTTAATCAACAATATCCCTTAATATCTTTCTTAGATGAGTCGGAAGTCAAATTATTTTAATGCAGTTTTGTTTCAAAGATCGATTGAATTCTAAAAACACCTTTATAATTGAAATGGGGCAATTTTTGACGAAGATATGGCCATTTATTTCAAGGTAGACCCTATTTAATGCTTTCCATATATTTTCTATTAATCGAAGAATATCCCTTAATATCTTTCTTAGATGAGTCGGAAGTCAAATTATTTTAATGCAGTTTTGTTCCAAAGATTGATTGAATTCTAAAAACACCTTTATAATTGAAATGGGGCAATTTTTGACGAAGATATGGGCCATTTATTTCAAGGTAGACCCTATTTAATGCTTTCCATATATTTTCTATTTATCGAAGAATATCCCTTAATATCTTTCTTAGATGAGTCGGAAGTCAAATTTTTTTAGGGCAGTTTTGTTCCGAAGATCGAATGAATTCTAAAAACACCTTTTTAATTGAAATGGGGCAATTTTAGACGAAGATATGGCCATTTATTTCAAGGTTGACCCTATTTAATGTTTGGTTTATATTTTCTATTAATCGAAGAATATCCCTTAATATCTTTCTTAGATGAGTCGGAAGTCAAATTATTTTAATGCAGTTTTGTTCCAAAGATTGTTTGAATTCTAAAAACACCTTTATAATTGAAATGGGGCAATTTTTGACGAAGATATGGCCATTTATTTCAAGGTAGACCCTATTTAATGCTTTCCATATATTTTCTATTTATCGAAGAATATCCCCTAATATCTTTCTTAGATGAGTCGGAAGTCAAATTATTTAAATGCAGTTTTGTTTCGAAGATCAAGCTCCCTATTTAAAAAAACACCTTTATACTTGAAATGGGGCAATTTTTGACGAAGATATGGCCATTTATTTCAAGGTAGAGCCTATTTAATGCTTTCCATATATTTTCTATTTATCGAAGAATATCCCTTAATATCTTTCTTAGATGAGTCGAAAGTCAAATTATTTTAATGCAGTTTTGTTTCAAAGATCGATTGAATTCTAAAAACACCTTTATAATTGAAATGGGGCAATTTTTGACGAAGATATGGCCATTTATTTCAAGGTAGACCCTATTTAATGTTTGGCTTATATTTTCTATTAATCGAAGAATATCCCTTAATATTTTTCTTAGATGAATCGGAAGTCAAATTATTTTAATGCAGTTTTGTTCCAAAGATTGAGTGAATTCTAAAAACACCTTTATAATTGAAATGGAGCAATTTGAGACAAAGATATGGCCATTTATTTCAAGGTAGACCCTATTTAATGCTTTCCATATATTTTCTATTATTCGAAGAATATCCCTTAATATCTTTCTTAGATGAGTCGGAAGTCAAATTATTTTAATGCAGTTTTGTTACAAAGATTGAGTGAATTCTAAAAACACCTTTATAATTGAAATGGGGCAATTTTTGACGAAGATATGGCCATTTATTTCAAGGTAGAGCCTATTTAATGCTTTCCATATATTTTCTATTTATCGAAGAATATCCCTTAATATCGTTCTTAGATGAGTCCGAAGTCAAATTATTTTAATGCTTTTTTGTTCCAAAGATTGAGTGAATTCTAAAAACACCTTTATAATTGAAATGGGGCAATTTTTGACGAAGATATGGTCATTTATTTCAAGGTTGACCCTATTTAATGTTTGGCTTATATTTTCTATTAATCGAAGAATATCCCTTAATATCTGTCTTAGATGAGTCGGAAGTCAAATTATTTTAATGCAGTTTTGTTCCAAAGATTGTTTGAATTCTAAAAACACCTTTATAATTTAAATGGGGCAATTTTTGACGAAGATATGGCCATTTATTTCAAGGTAGACCCTATTTAATGCTTTCCATATATTTTCTATTATTCGAAGAATATCCCTTAATATCTTTCTTAGATGAGTCGGAAGTCAAATTATTTTAAAGCAGTTTTGTTCCAAAGATCAAGCGAATTCTAAAAACACCTTTATAATTGAAATGGGGCAATTATTGACGAAGATATGGCCATTTATTTCAAGGTAGACCATATTTAATGCTTTCCATATATTTTCTGTTAATCAACAATATCCCTTAATATCTTTCTTAGATGAGTCGGAAGTCAAATTATTTTAATGCAGTTTTGTTTCAAAGATCGATTGAATTCTAAAAACACCTTTATAATTGAAATGGGGCAATTTTTGACGAAGATATGGCCATTTATTTCAAGGTAGACCCTATTTAATGTTTGGCTTATATTTTCTATTAATCGAAGAATATCCCTTAATATCTTTCTTAGATGAGTCGGAAGTCAAACTATTTTAATGCAGTTTTGTTCCGAAGATTGAACGAATTCCAAAAACACCTTTATAATTGAAATGGGGCAATTTTTGACGAAGATATGGCCATTTATTTCAAGGTAGACCCTATTTAATGTTTGGCTTATATTTTCTATTAATCGAAGAATATCCCTTAATATCTTTCTTAGATGAGTCGGAAGTCAAATTATTTTAATGCAGTTTTGTAACAAAGATCAAGCGAATTCTAAAAACACCTTTATAATTGAAATGGGGCAATTTTTGACGAAGATATGGCCATTTATTTCAAGGTAGACCCTATTTAATGCTTTCCATATATTTTCTGTTAATCAACAATATCCCTTAATATCTTTCTTAGATGAGTCGGAAGTCAAATTATTTTAATGCAGTTTTGTTCCAAAGATTGAGTGAATTCTAAAAACACCTTTATAATTGAAATGGGGCAATTTGAGACAAAGATATGGCCATTTATTTCAAGGTAGACCCTATTTAATGCTTTCCATATATTTTCTATTATTCGAAGAATATCCCTTAATATCTTTCTTAGATGAGTCGGAAGTCAAATTATTTTAATGCAGTTTTGTTACAAAGATTGAGTGAATTCTAAAAACACCTTTATAATTGAAATGGGGCAATTTTTGACGAAGATATGGCCATTTATTTCAAGGTAGACCCTATTTAATGCTTTCCATATATTTTCTATTTATCGAAGAATATCCCTTAATATCTTTCTTAGATGAGTCGGAAGTCAAATTATTTTAATGCAGTTTTGTTCCAAAGATCAAGTGAATTCTAAAAACACCTTTATAATTGAAATGGGGCAATTTTAGACAAAGATATGGCCATTTATTTCAAAATTGACCCTATTTAATGTTTGGCTTATATTTTCTATTAATCGAATGATATCTCTTAATATCTTTCTTAGATGAGTCGGAAGTCAAACTATTTTAATGTAGTTTTGTTTCGAAGGTTGAACGAATTCCAAAAACAGCTTTATAATTGAAATGGGGCAATTTTGGACGAAGATATGGCCATTTATTTCAAGGTAGAGCCTATTTAATGCTTTCCATATATTTTCTATTTATCGAAGAATATCCCTTAATATCTTTCTTAGATGAGTCGGAAGTCAAATTATTTTAATGCAGTTTTGTTGCAAAGATTGAGTGAATTCTAAAAACACCTTTATAATTGAAATGGGGCAATTTTTGACGAAGATATGGGCATTTATTTCAAGGTAGAGCCTATTTAATGCTTTCCATATATTTTCTATTTATCGAAGAATATCCCTTAATATCTTTCTTAGATGAGTCGGAAGTCAAATTATTTTAATGCAGTTTTGTTCCAAAGATTGAGTGAATTCTAAAAACACCTTTATAATTGAAATGGGGCAATTTGAGACAAAGATATGGCCATTTATTTCAAGGTAGACCCTATTTAATGCTTTCCATATATTTTCTATTATTCGAAGAATATCCCTTAATATCTTTCTTAGATGAGTCGGAAGTCAAATTATTTTAATGCAGTTTTGTTACAAAGATTGAGTGAATTCTAAAACACCTTTATAATTGAAATGGGGCAATTTTTGACGAAGATATGGGCATTTATTTCAAGGTAGAGCCTATTTAATGCTTTCCATATATTTTCTATTTATCGAAGAATATCCCTTAATATCTTTCTTAGATGAGTCGGAAGTCAAATTATTTTAATGCAGTTTTGTTCCAAAGATTGAGTGAATTCTAAAAACACCTTTATAATTGAAATGGGGCAATTTGAGACAAAGATATGGCCATTTATTTCAAGGTAGACCCTATTTAATGCTTTCCATATATTTTCTATTTATCGAAGAATATCCCTTAATATCTTTCTTAGATGAGTCGGAAGTCAAATTATTTTAATGCAGTTTTGTTCCAAAGATCAAGTGAATTCTAAAAACACCTTTATAATTGAAATGGGGCAATTTTAGACAAAGATATGGCCATTTATTTCAAGGTTGACCCTATTTAATGTTTGGCTTATATTTTCTATTAATCGAAGAATATCTCTTAATATCTTTCTTAGATGAGTCGGAAGTCAAACTATTTTAATGTAGTTTTGTTTCGAAGGTTGAACGAATTCCAAAAACACCTTTATAATTGAAATGGGGCAATTTTAGACGAAGATATGGCCATTTATTTCAAGGTAGAGCCTATTTAATGCTTTCCATATTTTTTTCTATTTATCGAAGAATATCCCTTAATATCTTTCTTAGATGAGTCGGAAGTCAAATTATTTTAGTGCAGTTTTGTTCCAAAGAATTCTAATAACACCTTTATAATTGAAATGGGGCAATTTTTGACGAAGATATGGTCATTTATTTCAAGGTTGACCCTATTTAATGTTTGGCTTATATTTTCTATTAATCGAAGAATATCCCTTAATATCTTTCTTAGATGAGTCGGAAGTCAAATTATTTTAATGCAGTTTTGTTCCAAAGAATTCTAATAACACCTTTATAATTGAAATGGGGCAATTTTTGACGAAGATATGGTCATTTATTTCAAGGTTGACCCTATTTATTGTTTGGCTTATATTTTCTATTAATCGAAGAATATCCCTTAATATCTTTCTTAGATGAGTCGGAAGTCAAATTATTTTAATGCAGTTTTGTTCCAAAGATTGAGTGAATTCTAAAAACACCTTTATAATTGAAATGGGGCAATTTTTGACGAAGATATGGTCATTTATTTCAAGGTTGACCCTATTTATTGTTTGGCTTATATTTTCTATTAATCGAAGAATATCCCTTAATATCTTTCTTAGATGAGTCGGAAGTCAAATTATTTTAATGCAGTTTTGTTCCAAAGATTGAGTGAATTCTAAAAACACCTTTATAATTGAAATGGGGCAATTTTTGACGAAGATATGGTCATTTATTTCAAGGTTGACCCTATTTAATGTTTGGCTTATATTTTCTATTAATCGAAGAATATCCCTTAATATCTTTCTTAGATGAGTCGGAAGTCAAATTATTTTAATGCAGTTTTGTTCCAAAGATTGTTTGAATTCTAAAAACACCTTTATAATTTAAATGGGGCAATTTTTGACGAAGATATGGCCATTTATTTCAAGGTAGACCCTATTTAATGCTTTCCATATATTTTCTATTTATCGAAGAATATCCCTTAATATCTTTCTTAGATGAGTCGGAAGTCAAATTATTTTAATGCAGTTTTGTTCCAAAGATCAAGCGAATTCTAAAAACACCTTTATAATTGAAATGGGGCAATTATTGACGAAGATATGGCCATTTATTTCAAGGTAGACCCTATTTAATGCTTTCCATATATTTTCTGTTAATCAACAATATCCCTTAATATCTTTCTTAGATGAGTCGAAAGTCAAATTATTTTAATGCAGTTTTGTTTCAAAGTTCGATTGAATTCTAAAAACACCTTTATAATTGAAATGGGGCAATTTTTGACGAAGATATGGCCATTTATTTCAAGGTAGACCCTATTTAATGTTTGGCTTATATTTTCTATTAATCGAAGAATATCCCTTAATATCTTTCTTAGATGAGTCGGAAGTCAAACTATTTTAATGCAGTTTTGTTCCGAAGATTGAACGAATTCCAAAAACACCTTTATAATTGAAATGGGGCAATTTTTGACGAAGATATGGCCATTTATTTCAAGGTAGACCCTATTTAATGTTTGGCTTATATTTTCTATTAATCGAAGAATATCCCTTAATATCTTTCTTAGATGAGTCGGAAGTCAAATTATTTTAATGCAGTTTTGTAACAAAGATCAAGCGAATTCTAAAAACACCTTTATAATTGAAATGGGGCAATTTTTGACGAAGATATGGCCATTTATTTCAAGGTAGACCCTATTTAATGCTTTCCATATATTTTCTGTTAATCAACAATATCCCTTAATATCTTTCTTAGATGAGTCGGAAGTCAAATTATTTTAATGCAGTTTTGTTCCAAAGATTGAGTGAATTCTAAAAACACCTTTATAATTGAAATGGGGCAATTTGAGACAAAGATATGGCCATTTATTTCAAGGTAGACCCTATTTAATGCTTTCCATATATTTTCTATTATTCGAAGAATATCCCTTAATATCTTTCTTAGATGAGTCGGAAGTCAAATTATTTTAATGCAGTTTTGTTCCAAAGATTGAGTGAATTCTAAAAACACCTTTTATAATTGAAATGGGGCAATTTTTGACGAAGATATGGCCATTTATTTCAAGGTAGACCCTATTTAATGCTTTCCATATATTTTCTATTTATCGAAGAATATCCCTTAATATCTTTCTTAGATGAGTCGGAAGTCAAATTATTTTAATGCAGTTTTGTTCCAAAGATCAAGTGAATTCTAAAAACACCTTTATAATTGAAATGGGGCAATTTTAGACAAAGATATGGCCATTTATTTCTAGGTTGACCCTATTTAATGTTTGGCTTATATTTTCTATTAATCGAAGAATATCTCTTAATATCTTTCTTAGATGAGTCGGAAGTCAAACTATTTTAATGTAGTTTTGTTTCGAAGGTTGAACGAATTCCAAAAACACCTTTATAATTGAAATGGGGCAATTTTAGACGAAGATATGGCCATTTATTTCAAGGTAGAGCCTATTTAATGCTTTCCATATTTTTTCTATTTATCGAAGAATATCCCTTAATATCTTTCTTAGATGAGTCGGAAGTCAAATTATTTTAGTGCAGTTTTGTTCCAAAGAATTCTAATAACACCTTTATAATTGAAATGGGGCAATTTTTGACGAAGATATGGCCATTTATTTCAAGGTAGACCCTATTTAATGCTTTCCATATATTTTCTATTTATCGAAGAATATCCCTTAATATCTTTCTTAGATGAGTCGAAAGTCAAATTATTTTAATGCAGTTTTGTTTCAAAGATCGATTGAATTCTAAAAACACCTTTATAATTGAAATGTGGCAATTTTTGACGAAGATATGGTCATTTATTTCAAGGTTGACCCTATTTAATGTTTGGCTTATATTTTCTATTAATCGAAGAATATCCCTTAATATCTTTCTTAGATGAGTCGGAAGTCAAATTATTTTAATGCAGTTTTGTTCCAAAGATCAAGCGAATCCTAAAAATACCTTTATAATTGAAATGGGGCAATTTGAGACAAAGATATGGCCATTTATTTCAAGGTTGACCCTATTTAATGTTTGCCTTATATTTTCTATTAATCGAAGAATATCTCTTAATATCTTTCTTAGATGAGTCGGAAGTCAAATTATTTTAATGTAGTTTTGTTTCAAAGATCAATTGAATTCTAAAAACACCTTTATAATTGAAATGGGGCAATTTTGGACGAAGATATGGCCATTTATTTCAAGGTAGACCTTATTTAATGCTTTCCATATATTTTCTATTATTCGAAGAATATCCCTTAATATCTTTCTTAGATGAGTCGGAAGTCAAATTATTTTAATGCAGTTTTGTTCCAAAGATTGTTTGAATTCTAAAAACACCTTTATAATTTAAATGTTGCAATTTTTGACGAAGATATGGCCATTTATTTCAAGGTAGACCCTATTTAATGTTTTCCATATATTTTCAATTTATCGAAGAATATCCCTTAATATCTTTCTTAGATGAGTCGAAAGTCAAATTATTTTAATGCAGTTTTGTTCCAAAGATTGTTTGAATTCTAAAAACACCTTTATAATTTAAATGGGGCAATTTTTGACGAAGATATGGCCATTTATTTCAAGGTAGACCCTATTTAATGTTTGGCTTATATTTTCTTTTAATCGAAGAATATCCCTTAATATCTTTCTTAGATGAGTCGGAAGTCAAATTATTTTAATGCAGTTTTGTTTCAAAGATCGATTGAATTCTAAAAACATCTTTATAATTGAAATGGGGCAATTTTTGACGAAGATATGGCCATTTATTTCAAGGTTGACCCTATTTATTGTTTGGCTTATATTTTCTATTAATCGAAGAATATCCCTTAATATCTTTCTTAGATGAGTCGGAAGTCAAATTATTTTAATGCAGTTTTGTTCCAAAGATCAAGCGAATTCTAAAAACACCTTTATAATTGAAATGGGGCAATTTGAGACAAAGATATGGCCATTTATTTCAAGGTTGACCCTATTTAATGTTTGGCTTATATTTTCTATTTATCGAAGAATATCCCTTAATATCTTTCTTAGATGAGTCGAAAGTCAAATTATTTTAATGCAGCTTTGTTCCAAAGAATTCTAAAAACACCTTTATAATTGAAATGGGGCAATTTTTGACGAAGATATGGCCATTTATTTCAAGGTAGACCCTATTTAATGCTTTCCATATATTTTCTGTTAATCAACAATATCCCTTAATATCTTTCTTAGATGAGTCGAAAGTCAAATTATTTTAATGCAGTTTTGTTTCAAAGATTGAGTGAATTCTAAAAACACCTTTATAATTGAAATGGGGCAATTTGAGACAAAGATATGGCCATTTATTTCAAGGTAGACCCTATTTAATGCTTTCCATATATTTTCTATTATTCGAAGAATATCCCTTAATATCTTTCTTAGATGAGTCGGAAGTCAAATTATTTTAATGCAGTTTTGTTCCAAAGATTGAGTGAATTCTAAAAACACCTTTATAATTGAAATGGGGCAATTTGAGACAAAGATATGGCCATTTATTTCAAGGTAGAGCCTATTTAATGCTTTCCATATATTTTCTATTTATCGAAGAATATCCCTTAATATCTTTCTTAGATGAGTCGGAAGTCAAATTATTTTAATGCAGTTTTGTTCCAAAGATTGAGAGAATTCTAAAAACACCTTTATAATTGAAATGGGGCAATTTTTGACGAAGATATGGTCATTTATTTCAAGGTTGACCCTATTTAATGTTTGGCTTATATTTTCTATTAATCGAAGAATATCCCTTAATATCTTTCTTAGATGAGTCGGAAGTCAAATTATTTTAATGCAGTTTTGTTCCAAAGATCAAGTGAATCCTAAAAATACCTTTATAATTGAAATGGGGCAATTTGAGACAAAGATATGGCCATTTATTTCAAGGTTGACCCTATTTAATGTTTGCCTTATATTTTCTATTAATCGAAGAATATCTCTTAATATCTTTCTTAGATGAGTCGGAAGTCAAATTATTTTAATGTAGTTTTGTTTCAAAGATCAATTGAATTCTAAAAACACCTTTATAATTGAAATGGGGCAATTTTGGACGAAGATATGGCCATTTATTTCAAGGTAGACCTTATTTAATGCTTTCCATATATTTTCTATTATTCGAAGAATATCCCTTAATATCTTTCTTAGATGAGTCGGAAGTCAAATTATTTTAATGCAGTTTTGTTCCAAAGATTGTTTGAATTCTAAAAACACCTTTATAATTTAAATGGGGCAATTTTTGACGAAGATATGGCCATTTATTTCAAGGTAGACCCTATTTAATGCTTTCCATATATTTTCTATTTATCGAAGAATATCCCTTAATATATTTCTTAGATGAGTCGGAAGTCAAATTATTTTAATGCAGTTTTGTTTCAAAGATCGAGCGAATTCCAAAAACATCTTTATAATTGAAATGGGGCAATTTTTGACGAAGATATGGCCATTTACTTCAAGGTAGACCCTGTTTAATGCTTTCCATATATTTTCTGTTAATCAACAATATCCCTTAATATCTTTCTTAGATGAGTCGGAAGTCAAATTATTTTAATGCAGTTTTGTTCCAAAGATTGAGTGAATTCTAAAAACACCTTTATAATTGAAATGGGGCAATTTGAGACAAAGATATGGCCATTTATTTCAAGGTTGACCCTATTTAATGTTTGCCTTATATTTTCTATTAATCGAAGAATATCTCTTAATATCTTTCTTAGATGAGTCGGAAGTCAAATTATTTTAATGCAGTTTTGTTCCAAAGATCAAGTGAATTCTAAAAACACCTTTATAATTGAAATGGGGCAATTTTAGACAAAGATATGGCCATTTATTTCAAGGTTGACCCTATTTAATGTTTGGCTTATATTTTCTATTAATCGAAGAATATCTCTTAATATCTTTCTTAGATGAGTCGGAAGTCAAATTATTTTAATGCAGTTTTGTTCCGAAGATTGAACGAATTCCAAAAACACCTTTATAATTGAAATGGGGCAATTTTAGACGAAGATATGGCCATTTATTTCAAGGTAGAGCCTATTTAATGCTTTCCATATTTTTTCTATTTATCGAAGAATATCCCTTAATATCTTTCTTAGATGAGTCGGAAGTCAAATTATTTTAGTGCAGTTTTGTTCCAAAGAATTCTAATAACACCTTTATAATTGAAATGGGGCAATTTTTGACGAAGATATGGCCATTTATTTCAAGGTTGACCCTATTTATTGTTTGGCTTATATTTTCTATTAATCGAAGAATATCCCTTAATATCTTTCTTAGATGAGTCGAAAGTCAAATTATTTTAATGCAATTTTGTTTCAAAGATCGATTGAATTCTAAAAACACCTTTATAATTGAAATGCGGCAATTTTTGACGAAGATATGGCCATTTATTTCAAGGTAGACCCTATTTAATGTTTGGCTTATATTTTCTATTAATCGAAGAATATCCCTTAATATCTTTCTTAGATGAGTCGGAAGTCAAATTATTTTAATGCAGTTTTGTAACAAAGATCAAGCGAATTCTAAAAACACCTTTATAATTGAAATGGGGCAATTTTTGACGAAGATATGGCCATTTATTTCAAGGTAGACCCTATTTAATGCTTTCCATATATTTTCTGTTAATCAACAATATCCCTTAATATCTTTCTTAGATGAATCGGAAGTCAATTATTTTAATGCAGTTTTGTTCCAAAGATTGAGTGAATTCTAAAAACACCTTTATAATTGAAATGGGGCAATTTGAGACAAAGATATGGCCATTTATTTCAAGGTTGACCCTATTTAATGTTTGGCTTATATTTTCTATTAATCGAAGAATATCTCTTAATATCTTTCTTAGATGAGTCGGAAGTCAAACTATTTTAATGCAGTTTTGTTCCGAAGATTGAACGAATTCCAAAAACACCTTTATAATTGAAATGGGGCAATTTTAGACGAAGATATGGCCATTTATTTCAAGGTAGAGCCTATTTAATGCTTTCCATATTTTTTCTATTTATCGAAGAATATCCCTTAATATCTTTCTTAGATGAGTCGGAAGTCAAATTATTTTAGTGCAGTTTTGTTCCAAAGAATTCTAATAACACCTTTATAATTGAAATGGGGCAATTTTTGACGAAGATATGGCCATTTATTTCAAGGTAGACCCTATTTAATGTTTGGCTTATATTTTCTATTAATCGAAGAATATCCCTTAATATCTTTCTTAGATGAGTCGGAAGTCAAATTATTTTAATGCAGTTTTGTTCCAAAGATTGAGTGAATTCTAAAAACACCTTTATAATTGAAATGGGGCAACTTGAGACAAAGATATGGCCATTTATTTCAAGGTTGACCCTATTTAATGTTTGCCTTATATTTTCTATTAATCGAAGAATATCTCTTAATATCTTTCTTAGATGAGTCGAAAGTCAAATTATTTTAATGCAGTTTTGTTTCAAAGATCGATTGAATTCTAAAAACACCTTTATAATTGAAATGGGGCAATTTTTGACGAAGATATGGCCATTTATTTCAAGGTAGACCCTATTTAATGTTTGGCTTATATTTTCTATTAATCGAAGAATATCCCTTAATATCTTTCTTAGATGAGTCGGAAGTCAAATTATTTTAATGTGGTTTTGTTTCAAAGATCAATTGAATTCTAAAAACACCTTTATAATTGAAATGGGGCAATTTTTGACGAAGATATAGCCATTTATTTCAAGGTAGACCTTATTTAATGCTTTCCATATATTTTCTATTATTCGAAGAATATCCCTTAATATCTTTCTTAGATGAGTCGGAAGTCAAATTATTTTAATGCAGTTTTGTTTCAAAGATCGAGTGAATTCTAAAAACACCTTTATAATTGAAATGGGGCAATTTTTGACGAAGATATGGCCATTTATTTCAAGGTAGACCCTATTTAATGCTTTCCATATATTTTCTATTTTTCGAAGAATATCCCTTAATATCTTTCTTAGATGAGTCGGAAGTCAAATTATTTTAATGCAGTTTTGTTCCAAAGATTGAGTGAATTCTAAAAACACCTTTATAATTGAAATGGGGCAATTTTTGACGAAGATATGGGCATTTATTTCAAGGTAGAGCCTATTTAATGCTTTCCATATATTTTCTGTTAATCAACAATATCCCTTAATATCTTTCTTAGATGAGTCGGAAGTCAAATTATTTTAATGCAGTTTTGTTCCAAAGATTGAGTGAATTCTAAAAACACCTTTATAATTGAAATGGGGCAATTTTTGACGAAGATATGGTCATTTATTTCAAGGTTGACCCTATTTAATGTTTGCCTTATATTTTCTGTTAATCAAGAATATCCCTTAATATCTTTCTTAGATGAGTCGGAAGTCAAATTATTTTAGTGCAGTTTTGTTCCAAAGATTGTTTGAATTCTAAAAACACCTTTATAATCTCCGCATTTGGGGCAATTTTTGACGAAGATATGGCCATTTATTTCAAGGTTGACCCCATTTAATGCTTTCCATATATTTTCTATTTATCGAAGAATATCCCTTAATATCTTTCTTAGATGAGTCGGAAGTCAAATTATTTTAATGCAGTTTTGTTCCAAAGATCAAGTGAATTCTAAAAACACCTTTATAATTGAAATGGGGCAATTTTTGACGAAGATATGGTCATTTATTTCAAAGGTTGACCCTATTTAATGTTTGGCTTATATTTTCTATTAATCGAAGAATATCCCTTAATATCTTTCTTAGATGAGTCGGAAGTCAAATTATTTTAATGCAGTTTTGTTCCAAAGATCAAGTGAATTCTAAAAACACCTTTATAATTGAAATGGGGCAATTTTTGACGAAGATATGGTCATTTATTTCAAGGTAGACACTATTTAATGCTTTCCATATATTTTCTATTTATCGAAGAATATCCCTTAATATCTTTCTTAGATGAGTCGGAAGTCAAATTATTTTAATGCAGTTTTGTTTCAAAGATCGATTGAATTCTAAAAACACCTTTATAATTGAAATGGGGCAATTTTTGACGAAGATATGGCCATTTATTTCAAGGTAGACCCTATTTAATGCTTGGCTTATATTTTCTATTAATCGAAGAATATCCCTTAATATCTTTCTTAGATGAGATGGAAGTCAAATTATTTTAATGCAGTTTTGTTCCGAAGATTGAACGAATTCAAAAAACACCTTTATATTGAAAGGGGGGTAATTTTTGAGGAAGACATGGCTTTCTATTAATCGAAGAATATCCTTAATATCTTCTTAGATGAGTCGGAAGTCAAATTATTTTAATGCAGTTTTGTACCAAAGATCAAGCTGAATTCTAAAAACACCTTTATAATTGAAATGGGGCAATTTTTGACCGAAGATATGGCCATTTATTTCAAGGTAGACCCTATTTAATGCTTTCCATATATTTTCTGTTAATCAACAATATCCCTTAATATCTTTCTTAGATGAGTCGGAAGTCAAATTATTTTAATGCAGTTTTGTTCCAAAGATTGAGTGAATTCTAAAAACACCTTTATAATTGAAATGGGGCAATTTTTGACGAAGATATGGCCATTTATTTCAAGGTAGACCCTATTTAATGCTTTCCATATATTTTCTATTTTTCGAAGAATATCCCTTAATATCTTTCTTAGATGTGTCGGAAGTCAAATTATTTTAATGCAGTTTTGTTACAAAGATTGAGTGAATTCTAAAACACCTTTATAATTGAAATGGGGCAATTTTTGACGAAGATATGGCCATTTATTTCAAGGTAGACCCTATTTAATGCTTTCCATATATTTTCTATTTATCGAAGAATATCCCTTAATATCTTTCTTAGATGAGTCGGAAGTCAAATTATTTTAATGCAGTTTTGTTCCAAAGATCAAG
>NW_025062847.1:0-45601 GCF_018153295.1 Drosophila grimshawi
TTTATAATTGAAATGGGGCAATTTGAGACAAAGATATGGCCATTTATTTCAAGGTAGACCCTATTTAATGCTTTCCATATATTTTCTATTTATCGAAGAATATCCCTTAATATCTTTCTTAGATGAGTCGGAAGTCAAATTATTTTAATGCAGTTTTGTTCCAAAGATCAAGTGAATTCTAAAAACACCTTTATAATTGAAATGGGGCAATTTTAGACAAAGATATGGCCATTTATTTCAAGGTTGACCCTATTTAATGTTTGGCTTATATTTTCTATTAATCGAAGAATTTCTCTTAATATCTTTCTTAGATGAGTCGGAAGTCAAACTATTTTAATGCAGTTTTGTTCCGAAGATTGAACGAATTCCAAAAACACCTTTATAATTGAAATGGGGCAATTTTAGACGAAGATATGGCCATTTATTTCAAGGTAGAGCCTATTTAATGCTTTCCATATTTTTTCTATTTATCGAAGAATATCCCTTAATATCTTTCTTAGATGAGTCGGAAGTCAAATTATTTTAGTGCAGTTTTGTTCCAAAGAATTCTAATAACACCTTTATAATTGAAATGGGGCAATTTTTGACGAAGATATGGCCATTTATTTCAAGGTAGAGCCTATTTAATGCTTTCCATATATTTTCTATTTATCGAAGAATATCCCTTAATATCTTTCTTAGATGAGTCGAAAGTCAAATTATTTTAATGCAGTTTTGTTTCAAAGATCGATTGAATTCTAAAAACACCTTTATAATTGAAATGCGGCAATTTTTGACGAAGATATGGCCATTTATTTCAAGGTTGACCCTATTTAATGTTTGGCTTATATTTTCTATTAATCGAAGAATATCCCTTAATATCTTTCTTAGATGAGTCGGAAGTCAAATTATTTTAATGCAGTTTTGTAACAAAGATCAAGCGAATTCTAAAAAACACCTTTATAATTGAAATGGGGCAATTTTTGACGAAGATATGGCCATTTATTTCAAGGTAGACCCTATTTAATGCTTTCCATATATTTTCTGTTAATCAACAATATCCCTTAATATCTTTCTTAGATGAATCGGAAGTCAAATTATTTTAATGCAGTTTTTGTTCCAAAGATTGAGTGAATTCTAAAAACACCTTTATAATTAAAATGGGGCAATTTGAGACAAAGATATGGCCATTTATTTCAAGGTAGACCCTATTTAATGCTTTCCATATATTTTCTATTATTCGAAGAATATCCCTTAATATCTTTCTTAGATGAGTCGGAAGTCAAATTATTTTAATGCAGTTTTGTTACAAAGATTGAGTGAATTCTAAAAACACCTTTATAATTTAAATGGGGCAATTTGAGACAAAGATATGGGCATTTATTTCAAGGTAGAGGCTATTTAATGCTTTCCATATATTTTCTATTTATCGAAGAATATCCCTTAATATCTTTCTTAGATGAGTCGGAAGTCAAATTATTTTAATGCAGTTTTGTTCCAAAGATTGAGTGAATTCTAAAAACACCTTTATAATTGAAATGGGGCAATTTTTGACGAAGATATGGTCATTTATTTCAAGGTTGACCCTATTTAATGTTTGGCTTATATTTTCTATTAATCGAAGAATATCCCTTAATATCTTTCTTAGATGAGTCGGAAGTCAAATTATTTTAATGCAGTTTTGTTCCAAAGATCAAGCGAATTCTAAAAACACCTTTATAATTGAAATGGGGCAATTTTTGACGAAGATATGGCCATTTATTTCAAGGTAGACCCTATTTAATGCTTTCCATATATTTTCTGTTAATCAACAATATCCCTTAATATCTTTCTTAGATGAGTCGGAAGTCAAATTATTTTAATGCAGTTTTGTTTCAAAGATCGATTGAATTCTAAAAACACCTTTATAATTGAAATGGAGCAATTTTTGACGAAGATATGGCCATTTATTTCAAGGTAGACCCTATTTAATGTTTGGCTTATATTTTCTATTAATCGAAGAATATCCCTTAATATCTTTCTTAGATGAGTCGGAAGTCAAATTATTTTAATGCAGTTTTGTTCCAAAGATCAAGCGAATTCTAAAAACACCTTTATAATTGAAATGGGGCAATTTTTGACGAAGATATGGCCATTTATTTCAAGGTAGACCCTATTTAATGCTTTCCATATATTTTCTGTTAATCAACAATATCCCTTAATATCTTTCTTAGATGAGTCGAAAGTCAAATTATTTTAATGCAGTTTTGTTCCAAAGATTGTTTGAATTCTAAAAACACCTTTATAATTGAAATGGGGCAATTTTTGACGAAGATATGGCCATTTATTTCAAGGTAGACCCTATTTAATGCTTTCCATATATTTTCTATTTATCGAAGAATATCCCTTAATATCTTTCTTAGATGAGTCGGAAGTCAAATTATTTTAATGCAGTTTTGTTCCAAAGATCAAGCGAATTCTAAAAACACCTTTATAATTGAAATGGGGCAATTTTTGACGAAGATATGGCCATTTATTTCAAGGTAGACCCTATTTAATGCTTTCCATATATTTTCTGTTAATCAACAATATCCCTTAATATCTTTCTTAGATGAGTCGAAAGTCAAATTATTTTAATGCAGTTTTGTTTCAAAGATCGATTGAATTCTAAAAACACCTTTATAATTGAAATGGAGCAATTTTTGACGAAGATATGGCCATTTATTTCAAGGTAGACCCTATTTAATGTTTGGCTTATATTTTCTATTAATCGAAGAATATCCCTTAATATCTTTCTTAGATGAGTCGGAAGTCAAACTATTTTAATGCAGTTTTGTTCCGAAGATTGAACGAATTCCAAAAACACCTTTATAATTGAAATGGGGCAATTTTTGACGAAGATATGGCCATTTATTTCAAGGTAGACCCTATTTAATGTTTGGCTTATATTTTCTATTAATCGAAGAATATCCCTTAATATCTTTCTTAGATGAGTCGGAAGTCAAATTATTTTAATGCAGTTTTGTAACAAAGATCAAGCGAATTCTAAAAACACCTTTATAATTGAAATGGGGCAATTTTTGACGAAGATATGGCCATTTATTTCAAGGTAGACCCTATTTAATGCTTTCCATATATTTTCTGTTAATCAACAATATCCCTTAATATCTTTCTTAGATGAGTCGGAAGTCAAATTATTTTAATGCAGTTTTGTTCCAAAGAATTCTTAAAACACCTTTATAATTGAAATGGGGCAATTTTAGACAAAGATATGGCCATTTATTTCAAGGTAGACCCTATTTAATGCTTTCCATATATTTTCTATTATTCGAAGAATATCCCTTAATATCTTTCTTAGATGAGTCGGAAGTCAAATTATTTTAATGCAGTTTTGTTACAAAGATTGAGTGAATTCTAAAAACACCTTTATAATTGAAATGGGGCAATTTTTGACGAAGATATGGCCATTTATTTCAAGGTAGACCCTATTTAATGCTTTCCATATATTTTCTATTAATCGAAGAATATCCCTTCATCTCTTTCTTAGATGAGTCGGAAGTCAAATTATTTTAAAGCAGTTTTGTTCCAAAGATCAAGTGAATTCTAAAAACACCTTTATAATTGAAATGGGGCAATTTTTGACGAAGATATGGCCATTTATTTCAAGGTAGACCCTATTTAATGCTTTCCATATATTTTCTGTTAATCAACAATATCCCTTAATATCTTTCTTAGATGAGTCGAAAGTCAAATTATTTTAATGCAGTTTTGTTTCAAAGATCGATTGAATTCTAAAAACACCTTTATAATTGAAATGGAGCAATTTTTGACGAAGATATGGCCATTTATTTCAAGGTAGACCCTATTTAATGTTTGGCTTATATTTTCTATTAATCGAAGAATATCCCTTAATATCTTTCTTAGATGAGTCGGAAGTCAAACTATTTTAATGCAGTTTTGTTCCGAAGATTGAACGAATTCCAAAAACACCTTTATAATTGAAATGGGGCAATTTTTGACGAAGATATGGCCATTTATTTCAAGGTAGACCCTATTTAATGCTTTCCATATATTTTCTGTTAATCAACAATATCCCTTAATATCTTTCTTAGATGAGTCGGAAGTCAAATTATTTTAATGCAGTTTTGTTCCAAAGATTGAGTTAATTCTAAAAACACCTTTATAATTGAAATGGGGCAATTTGAGACAAAGATATGGCCTATTATTTCAAGGTAGAGCCTATTTAATGCTTTCCATATTTTTTCTATTTATCGAAGAATATCCCTTAATATCTTTCTTAGATGAGTCGGAAGTCAAATTATTTTAGTGCAGTTTTGTTCCAAAGAATTCTAATAACACCTTTATAATTGAAATGGGGCAATTTTTGACGAAGATATGGCCATTTATTTCAAGGTAGACCCTATTTAATGCTTTCCATATATTTTCTATTTATCGAAGAATATCCCTTAATATCTTTCTTAGATGAGTCGAAAGTCAAATTATTTTAATGCAGTTTTGTTTCAAAGATCGATTGAATTCTAAAAACACCTTTATAATTGAAATGTGGCAATTTTTGACGAAGATATGGTCATTTATTTCAAGGTTGACCCTATTTAATGTTTGGCTTATATTTTCTATTAATCGAAGAATATCCCTTAATATCTTTCTTAGATGAGTCGGAAGTCAAATTATTTTAATGCAGTTTTGTTCCAAAGATCAAGCGAATCCTAAAAGTACCTTTATAATTGAAATGGGGCAATTTGAGACAAAGATATGGCCATTTATTTCAAGGTTGACCCTATTTAATGTTTGCCTTATATTTTCTATTAATCGAAGAATATCTCTTAATATCTTTCTTAGATGAGTCGGAAGTCAAATTATTTTAATGCAGTTTTGTTTCAAAGATCAATTGAATTCTAAAAACACCTTTATAATTGAAATGGGGCAATTTTGGACGAAGATATGGCCATTTATTTCAAGGTAGACCTTATTTAATGCTTTCCATATATTTTCTATTATTCGAAGAATATCCCTTAATATCTTTCTTAGATGAGTCGGAAGTCAAATTATTTTAATGCAGTTTTGTTCCAAAGATTGTTTGAATTCTAAAAACACCTTTATAATTTAAATGTTGCAATTTTTGACGAAGATATGGCCATTTATTTCAAGGTAGACCCTATTTAATGTTTTCCATATATTTTCAATTTATCGAAGAATATCCCTTAATATCTTTCTTAGATGAGTCGAAAGTCAAATTATTTTAATGCAGTTTTGTTCCAAAGATTGTTTGAATTCTAAAAACACCTTTATAATTTAAATGGGGCAATTTTTGACGAAGATATGGCCATTTATTTCAAGGTAGACCCTATTTAATGTTTGGCTTATATTTTCTTTTAATCGAAGAATATCCCTTAATATCTTTCTTAGATGAGTCGGAAGTCAAATTATTTTAATGCAGTTTTGTTTCAAAGATCGATTGAATTCTAAAAACATCTTTATAATTGAAATGGGGCAATTTTTGACGAAGATATGGCCATTTATTTCAAGGTTGACCCTATTTATTGTTTGGCTTATATTTTCTATTAATCGAAGAATATCCCTTAATATCTTTCTTAGATGAGTCGGAAGTCAAATTATTTTAATGCAGTTTTGTTCCAAAGATCAAGCGAATTCTAAAAACACCTTTATAATTGAAATGGGGCAATTTGAGACAAAGATATGGCCATTTATTTCAAGGTTGACCCTATTTAATGTTTGGCTTATATTTTCTATTAATCGAAGAATATCCCTTAATATCTTTCTTAGATGGGTCGGAAGTCAAATTATTTTAATGCAGTTTTGTAACAAAGATCAAGCGAATTCTAAAAACACCTTTATAATTGAAATGGGGCAATTTTTGACGAAGATATGGCCATTTATTTCAAGGTAGACCCTATTTAATGCTTTCCATATATTTTCTGTTAATCAACAATATCCCTTAATATCTTTCTTAGATGAGTCGGAAGTCAAATTATTTTAATGCAGTTTTGTTCCAAAGATTGAGTTAATTCTAAAAACACCTTTATAATTGAAATGGGGCAATTTGAGACAAAGATATGGCCTATTATTTCAAGGTAGAGCCTATTTAATGCTTTCCATATTTTTTCTATTTATCGAAGAATATCCCTTAATATCTTTCTTAGATGAGTCGGAAGTCAAATTATTTTAGTGCAGTTTTGTTCCAAAGAATTCTAATAACACCTTTATAATTGAAATGGGGCAATTTTTGACGAAGATATGGCCATTTATTTCAAGGTAGACCCTATTTAATGCTTTCCATATATTTTCTATTTATCGAAGAATATCCCTTAATATCTTTCTTAGATGAGTCGAAAGTCAAATTATTTTAATGCAGTTTTGTTTCAAAGATCGATTGAATTCTAAAAACACCTTTATAATTGAAATGTGGCAATTTTTGACGAAGATATGGTCATTTATTTCAAGGTTGACCCTATTTAATGTTTGGCTTATATTTTCTATTAATCGAAGAATATCCCTTAATATCTTTCTTAGATGAGTCGGAAGTCAAATTATTTTAATGCAGTTTTGTTCCAAAGATCAAGCGAATCCTAAAAATACCTTTATAATTGAAATGGGGCAATTTGAGACAAAGATATGGCCATTTATTTCAAGGTTGACCCTATTTAATGTTTGCCTTATATTTTCTATTAATCGAAGAATATCTCTTAATATCTTTCTTAGATGAGTCGGAAGTCAAATTATTTTAATGTAGTTTTGTTTCAAAGATCAATTGAATTCTAAAAACACCTTTATAATTGAAATGGGGCAATTTTGGACGAAGATATGGCCATTTATTTCAAGGTAGACCTTATTTAATGCTTTCCATATATTTTCTATTATTCGAAGAATATCCCTTAATATCTTTCTTAGATGAGTCGGAAGTCAAATTATTTTAATGCAGTTTTGTTCCAAAGATTGTTTGAATTCTAAAAACACCTTTATAATTTAAATGGGGCAATTTTTGACGAAGATATGGCCATTTATTTCAAGGTAGACCCTATTTAATGTTTTCCATATATTTTCAATTTATCGAAGAATATCCCTTAATATCTTTCTTAGATGAGTCGAAAGTCAAATTATTTTAATGCAGTTTTGTTTCAAAGATCGATTGAATTCTAAAAACACCTTTATAATTGAAATGGGGCAATTTTTGACGAAGATATGGCCATTTATTTCAAGGTAGACCCTATTTAATGTTTGGCTTATATTTTCTATTAATCAAGAATATCCCTTAATATCTTTCTTAGATGAGTCGGAAGTCAAATTATTTTAATGCAGTTTTGTTCCGAAGATTGAACGAATTCCAAAAACACCTTTATAATTGAAATAGGGCAATTTTAGACGAAGATATGGCCATTTATTTCAAGGTTGACCCTATTTAATGTTTGGCTTATATTTTCTATTAATCGAAGAATATCCCTTAATATCTTTCTTAGATGAGTCGGAAGTCAAATTATTTTAATGCAGTTTTGTAACAAAGATCAAGCGAATTCTAAAAACACCTCTATAATTGAAATGGGGCAATTTTTGACGAAGATATGGCCATTTATTTCAAGGTAGACCCTATTTAATGCTTTCCATATATTTTCTGTTAATCAACAATATCCCTTAATATCTTTCTTAGATGAGTCGGAAGTCAAATTATTTTAATGCAGTTTTGTTCCAAAGATTGAGTAAATTCTAAAAACACCTTTATAATTGAAATGGGGCAATTTGAGACAAAGATATGGCCATTTATTTCAAGGTAGACCCTATTTAATGCTTTCCATATATTTTCTATTATTCGAAGAATATCCCTTAATATCTTTCTTAGATGAGTCGGAAGTCAAATTATTTTAATGCAGTTTTGTTACAAAGATTGAGTGAATTCTAAAAACACCTTTATAATTGAAATGTGGCAATTTTTGACGAAGATATGGCCATTTATTTCAAGGTAGACCCTATTTAATGCTTTCCATATATTTTCTATTTATCGAAGAATATCCCTTAATATCTTTCTTAGATGAGTCGGAAGTCAAATTATTTTAATGCAGTTTTGTTCCAAAGATCAAGCGAATTCTAAAAACACCTTTATAATTGAAATGGGGCAATTTTTGACGAAGATATGGCCATTTATTTCAAGGTAGACCCTATTTAATGCTTTCCATATATTTTCTGTTAATCAACAATATCCCTTAATATCTTTCTTAGATGAGTCGAAAGTCAAATTATTTTAATGCAGTTTTGTTTCAAAGATCGATTGAATTCTAAAAACACCTTTATAATTGAAATGGGGCAATTTTTGACGAAGATATGGCCATTTATTTCAAGGTAGACCCTATTTAATGCTTTCCATATATTTTCTGTTAATCAACAATATCCCTTAATATCTTTCTTAGATGAGTCGGAAGTCAAATTATTTTAATGCAGTTTTGTTCCAAAGATTGAGTTAATTCTAAAAACACCTTTATAATTGAAATGGGGCAATTTGAGACAAAGATATGGCCATTTATTTCAAGGTAGAGCCTATTTAATGCTTTCCATATTTTTTCTATTTATCGAAGAATATCCCTTAATATCTTTCTTAGATGAGTCGGAAGTCAAATTATTTTAGTGCAGTTTTGTTCCAAAGAATTCTAATAACACCTTTATAATTGAAATGGGGCAATTTGAGACAAAGATATGGCCATTTATTTCAAGGTAGACCCTATTTAATGTTTGGCTTATATTTTCTATTAATCGAAGAATATCCCTTAATATCTTTCTTAGATGAGTCGGAAGTCAAATTATTTTAATGCAGTTTTGTTCCGAAGATTGAACGAATTCCAAAAACACCTTTATAATTGAAATGGGGCAATTTTTGACGAAGATATGGCCATTTATTTCAAGGTAGACCCTATTTAATGCTTTCCATATATTTTCTGTTAATCAACAATATCCCTTAATATCTTTCTTAGATGAGTCGGAAGTCAAATTATTTTAATGCAGTTTTGTTCCAAAGATTGAGTTAATTCTAAAAACACCTTTATAATTGAAATGGGGCAATTTTAGACGAAGATATGGCCATTTATTTCAAGGTAGAGCCTATTTAATGCTTTCCATATTTTTTCTATTTATCGAAGAATATCCCTTAATATCTTTCTTAGATGAGTCGGAAGTCAAATTATTTTAGTGCAGTTTTGTTCCAAAGAATTCTAATAACACCTTTATAATTGAAATGGGGCAATTTGAGACAAAGATATGGCCATTTATTTCAAGGTAGACCCTATTTAATGCTTTCCATATATTTTCTATTATTCGAAGAATATCCCTTAATATCTTTCTTAGATGAGTCGGAAGTCAAATTATTTTAATGCAGTTTTGTTCCAAAGATTGAGTGAATTCTAAAAACACCTTTATAATTGAAATGGGGCAATTTTTGACGAAGATATGGTCATTTATTTCAAGGTTGACCGTATTTAATGTTTGGCTTATATTTTCTATTAATCGAAGAATATCCCTTAATATCTTTCTTAGATGAGTCGGAAGTCAAATTATTTTAATGCAGTTTTGTTCCAAAGATCAAGCGAATCCTAAAAATACCTTTATAATTGAAATGGGGCAATTTGAGACAAAGATATGGCCATTTATTTCAAGGTTGACCCTATTTAATGTTTGCCTTATATTTTCTATTAATCGAAGAATATCTCTTAATATCTTTCTTAGATGAGTCGGAAGTCAAATTATTTTAATGCAGTTTTGTTTCAAAGATCAATTGAATTCTAAAAACACCTTTATAATTGAAATGGGGCAATTTTGGACGAAGATATGGCCATTTATTTCAAGGTAGACCTTATTTAATGCTTTCCATATATTTTCTATTATTCGAAGAATATCCCTTAATATCTTTCTTAGATGAGTCGGAAGTCAAATTAATTTAATGCAGTTTTGTTCCAAAGATTGTTTGAATTCTAAAAACACCTTTATAATTGAAATGGGGCAATTTTTGACGAAGATATGACCATTTACTTCAAGGTAGACCCTATTTAATGTTTTCCATATATTTTCAATTTATCGAAGAATATCTCTTAATATCTTTCTTAGATGAGTCGGAAGTCAAATTATTTTAATGCAGTTTTGTTCCAAAGATTGTTTGAATTCTAAAAACACCTTTATAATTTAAATGGGGCAATTTTTGACGAAGATATGGCCATTTATTTCAAGGTAGACCCTATTTAATGTTTGGCTTATATTTTCTTTTAATCGAAGAATATCCCTTAATATCTTTCTTAGATGAGTCGGAAGTCAAATTATTTTAATGCAGTTTTGTTTCAAAGATCGATTGAATTCTAAAAACATCTTTATAATTGAAATGGGGCAATTTTTGACGAAGATATGGCCATTTATTTCAAGGTTGACCCTATTTATTGTTTGGCTTATATTTTCTATTAATCGAAGAATATCCCTTAATATCTTTCTTAGATGAGTCGGAAGTCAAATTATTTTAATCCAGTTTTATTCCAAAGATCAAGCGAATTCTAAAAACACCTTTATAATTGAAATGGGGCAATTTGAGACAAAGATATGGCCATTTATTTCAAGGTTGACCCTATTTAATGTTTGGCTTATATTTTCTATTAATCGAAGAATATCCCTTAATATCTTTCTTAGATGAGTCGGAAGTCAAATTATTTTAATGCAGTTTTGTAACAAAGATCAAGCGAATTCTAAAAACATCTTTATAATTGAAATGGGGCAATTTTTGACGAAGATATGGCCATTTATTTCAAGGTAGACCCTATTTAATGCTTTCCATATATTTTCTGTTAATCAACAATATCCCTTAATATCTTTCTTAGATGAGTCGGAAGTCAAATTATTTTAATGCAGTTTTGTTCCAAAGATTGAGTGAATTCTAAAAACACCTTTATAATTGAAATGGGGCAATTTGAGACAAAGATATGGCCATTTATTTCAAGGTAGACCCTATTTAATGCTTTCCATATATTTTCTATTATTCGAAGAATATCCCTTAATATCTTTCTTAGATGAGTCGGAAGTCAAATTATTTTAATGCAGTTTTGTTCCAAAGATTGAGTGAATTCTAAAAACACCTTTATAATTGAAATGGGGCAATTTTTGACGAAGATATGGTCATTTATTTCAAGGTTGACCGTATTTAATGTTTGGCTTATATTTTCTATTAATCGAAGAATATCCCTTAATATCTTTCTTAGATGAGTCGGAAGTCAAATTATTTTAATGCAGTTTTGTTCCAAAGATCAAGTGAATCCTAAAAATACCTTTATAATTGAAATGGGGCAATTTGAGACAAAGATATGGCCATTTATTTCAAGGTTGACCCTATTTAATGTTTGCCTTATATTTTCTATTTATCGAATATCCCTTAATATCTTTCTTAGATGAGTCGGAAGTCAAATTCTTTTAATGCAGTTTTGTTTTAAAGATCAATTGAATTCTAAAAACACCTTTATAATTGAAATGGGGCAATTTTGGACGAAGATATGGCCATTTATTTCAAGGTAGACCTTATTTAATGCTTTCCATATATTTTCTATTATTCGAAGAATATCCCTTAATATCTTTCTTAGATGAGTCGGAAGTCAAATTATTTTAATGCAGTTTTGTTCCAAAGATTGTTTGAATTCTAAAAACACCTTTATAATTTAAATGGGGCAATTTTTGACGAAGATATGGCCATTTATTTCAAGGTAGACCCTATTTAATGCTTTCCATATATTTTCTATTTATCGAAGAATATCCCTTAATATCTTTCTTAGATGAGTCGGAAGTCAAATTATTTTAATGCAGTTTTGTTCCAAAGATCGAGCGAATTCCAAAAACATCTTTATAATTGAAATGGGGCAATTTTTGACGAAGATATGGCCATTTACTTCAAGGTAGACCCTATTTAATGCTTTCCATATATTTTCTGTTAATCAACAATATCCCTTAATATCTTTCTTAGATGAGTCGGAAGTCAAATTATTTTAATGCAGTTTTGTTCCAAAGATTGAGTGAATTCTAAAAACACCTTTATAATTGAAATGGGGCAATTTGAGACAAAGATATGGCCATTTATTTCAAGGTTGACCCTATTTAATGTTTGCCTTATATTTTCTATTAATCGAAGAATATCTCTTAATATCTTTCTTAGATGAGTCGGAAGTCAAATTATTTTAATGCAGTTTTGTTCCAAAGATCAAGTGAATTCTAAAAACACCTTTATAATTTAAATGGGGCAATTTTAGACAAAGATATGGCCATTTATTTCAAGGTTGACCCTATTTAATGTTTGGCTTATATTTTCTATTAATCGAAGAATATCTCTTAATATCTTTCTTAGATGAGTCGGAAGTCAAACTATTTTAATGCAGTTTTGTTCCGAAGATTGAACGAATTCTAATAACACCTTTATAATTGAAATGGGGCAATTTTTGACGAAGATATGGCCATTTATTTCAAGGTAGAGCCTATTTAATGCTTTCCATATATTTTCTATTTATCGAAGAATATCCCTTAATATCTTTCTTAGATGAGTCGAAAGTCAAATTATTTTAATGCAGTTTTGTTTCAAAGATCGATTGAATTCTAAAAACACCTTTATAATTGAAATGCGGCAATTTTTGACGAAGATATGGCCATTTATTTCAAGGTAGACCCTATTTAATGTTTGGCTTATATTTTCTATTAATCGAAGAATGTCCCTTAATATCTTTCTTAGATGAGTCGGAAGTCAAATTATTTTAATGCAGTTTTGTAACAAAGATCAAGCGAATTCTAAAAACACCTTTATAATTGAAATGGGGCAATTTTTGACGAAGATATGGCCATTTATTTCAAGGTAGACCCTATTTAATGCTTTCCATATATTTTCTGTTAATCAAGAATATCCCTTAATATCTTTCTTAGATGAATCGGAAGTCAAATTATTTTTAATGCAGTTTTGTTTCAAAGATTGAGTGAATTCTAAAAACACCTTTATAATTGAAATGGGGCAATTTGAGACAAAGATATGGCCATTTATTTCAAGGTAGACCCTATTTAATGCTTTCCATATATTTTCTATTATTCGAAGAATATCCCTTAATATCTTTCTTAGATGAGTCGGAAGTCAAATTATTTTAATGCAGTTTTGTTGACTAACCTTATTGATGGGGTTGATATGGTTTTTGGTCCTTTTAATGCCTATATTTTTAACTATATTTTGGTTTTTTAATGGTTTTGTTATGTATTAACTTTAATTTGGGGATTTCTTTTATGTTATTTTTATTTTCGAAGAATATCCCTTAATATCTTTCTTAGATGAGTCGGAAGTCAAATTATTTTAATGCAGTTTTGTTACAAAGATTGAGTGAATTCTAAAAACACCTTTATAATTGAAATGGGGCAATTTTTGACGAAGATATGGGCATTTATTTCAAGGTAGAGCCTATTTAATGCTTTCCATATATTTTCTATTTATCGAAGAATATCCCTTAATATCTTTCTTAGATGAGTCGGAAGTCAAATTATTTTAATGCAGTTTTGTTCCAAAGATTGTTTGAATTCTAAAAACACCTTTATAATTTAAATGGGGCAATTTTTGACGAAGATATGGCCATTTATTTCAAGGTAGACCCTATTTAATGCTTTCCATATATTTTCTATTTATCGAAGAATATCCCTTAATATCTTTCTTAGATGAGTCGGAAGTCAAATTATTTTAATGCAGTTTTGTTCCAAAGATTGTTTGAATTCTAAAAACACCTTTATAATTTAAATGGGGCAATTTTTGACGAAGATATGGCCATTTATTTCAAGGTAGACCCTATTTAATGCTTTCCATATATTTTCTGTTAATCAACAATATCCCTTAATATCTTTCTTAGATGAGTCGGAAGTCAAATTATTTTAATGCA
This sequence comes from Drosophila grimshawi, assembly GCF_018153295.1. Lineage (NCBI taxonomy): Eukaryota > Metazoa > Arthropoda > Insecta > Diptera > Drosophilidae > Drosophila > Drosophila grimshawi. The sequence goes on from NW_025062847.1 coordinate 13,899, forward strand.
GTTTTGTTCCAAAGATTGAGTGAATTCTAAAAACACCTTTATAATTGAAATGGGGCAATTTGAGACAAAGATATGGCCATTTATTTCAAGGTTGACCCTATTTAATGTTTGCCTTATATTTTCTATTAATCGAAGAATATCTCTTAATATCTTTCTTAGATGAGTCGGAAGTCAAATTATTTTAATGCAGTTTTGTTCCAAAGATCAAGTGAATTCTAAAAACACCTTTATAATTTAAATGGGGCAATTTTAGACAAAGATATGGCCATTTATTTCAAGGTTGACCCTATTTAATGTTTGGCTTATATTTTCTATTAATCGAAGAATATCTCTTAATATCTTTCTTAGATGAGTCGGAAGTCAAACTATTTTAATGCAGTTTTGTTCCGAAGATTCAACGAATTCCAAAAACACCTTTATAATTGAAATGGGGCAATTTTAGACGAAGATATGGCCATTTATTTCAAGGTAGAGCCTATTTAATGCTTTCCATATTTTTTCTATTTATCGAAGAATATCCCTTAATATCTTTCTTAGATGAGTCGGAAGTCAAATTATTTTAGTGCAGTTTTGTTCCAGAGAATTCTAATAACACCTTTATAATTGAAATGGGGCAATTTTTGACGAAGATATGGCCATTTATTTCAAGGTAGAGCCTATTTAATGCTTTCCATATATTTTCTATTTATCGAAGAATATCCCTTAATATCTTTCTTAGATGAGTCGAAAGTCAAATTATTTTAATGCAGTTTTGTTTCAAAGATCGATTGAATTCTAAAAACACCTTTATAATTGAAATGCGGCAATTTTTGACGAAGATATGGCCATTTATTTCAAGGTAGACCCTATTTAATGTTTGGCTTATATTTTCTATTAATCGAAGAATATCCCTTAATATCTTTCTTAGATGAGTCGGAAGTCAAATTATTTTAATGCAGTTTTGTAACAAAGATCAAGCGAATTCTAAAAACACCTTTATAATTGAAATGGGGCAATTTTTGACGAAGATATGGCCATTTATTTCAAGGTAGACCCTATTTAATGCTTTCCATATATTTTCTGTTAATCAACAATATCCCTTAATATCTTTCTTAGATGAGTCGGAAGTCAAATTATTTTAATGCAGTTTTGTTCCAAAGATTGAGTGAATTCTAAAAACACCTTTATAATTTAAATGTGGCAATTTTTGACAAAGATATGGCCATTTATTTCAAGGTAGACCCTATTTAATGCTTTCCATATATTTTCTATTATTCGAAGAATATCCCTTAATATCTTTCTTAGATGAGTCGGAAGTCAAATTATTTTAATGCAGTTTTGTTACAAAGATTGAGTGAATTCTAAAAACACCTTTATAATTGAAATGGGGCAATTTTTGACGAAGATATGGCCATTTATTTCAAGGTAGACCCTATTTAATGCTTTCCATATATTTTCTATTTATCGAAGAATATCCCTTAATATCTTTCTTAGATGAGTCGGAAGTCAAATTATTTTAATGCAGTTTTGTTCCAAAGATCAAGTGAATTCTAAAAACACCTTTATAATTGAAATGGGGCAATTTTAGACAAAGATATGGCCATTTATTTCAAGGTTGACCCTATTTAATGTTTGGCTTATATTTTCTATTAATCGAAGAATATCTCTTAATATCTTTCTTAGATGAGTCGGAAGTCAAACTATTTTAATGTAGTTTTGTTTCGAAGATTGAACGAATTCCAAAAACACCTTTATAATTGAAATGGGGCAATTTTAGACGAAGATATGGCCATTTATTTCAAGGTAGAGCCTATTTAATGCTTTCCATATTTTTTCTATTTATCGAAGAATATCCCTTAATATCTTTCTTAGATGAGTCGGAAGTCAAATTATTTTAGTGCAGTTTTGTTCCAAAGAATTCTAATAACACCTTTATAATTGAAATGGGGCAATTTTTGACGAAGATATGGCCATTTATTTCAAGGTAGACCCTATTTAATGCTTTCCATATATTTTCTATTTATCGAAGAATATCCCTTAATATCTTTCTTAGATGAGTCGAAAGTCAAATTATTTTAATGCAGTTTTGTTTCAAAGATCGATTGAATTCTAAAAACACCTTTATAATTGAAATGTGGCAATTTTTGACGAAGATATGGTCATTTATTTCAAGGTTGACCCTATTTAATGTTTGGCTTATATTTTCTATTAATCGAAGAATATCCCTTAATATCTTTCTTAGATGAGTCGGAAGTCAAATTATTTTAATGCAGTTTTGTTCCAAAGATCAAGCGAATCCTAAAAATACCTTTATAATTGAAATGGGGCAATTTGAGACAAAGATATGGCCATTTATTTCAAGGTTGACCCTATTTAATGTTTGCCTTATATTTTCTATTAATCGAAGAATATCTCTTAATATCTTTCTTAGATGAGTCGGAAGTCAAATTATTTTAATGTAGTTTTGTTTCAAAGATCAATTGAATTCTAAAAACACCTTTATAATTGAAATGGGGCAATTTTGGACGAAGATATGGCCATTTATTTCAAGGTAGACCTTATTTAATGCTTTCCATATATTTTCTATTATTCGAAGAATATCCCTTAATATCTTTCTTAGATGAGTCGGAAGTCAAATTATTTTAATGCAGTTTTGTTCCAAAGATTGTTTGAATTCTAAAAACACCTTTGTAATTTAAATGTTGCAATTTTTGACGAAGATATGGCCATTTATTTCAAGGTAGACCCTATTTAATGTTTTCCATATATTTTCAATTTATCGAAGAATATCCCTTAATATCTTTCTTAGATGAGTCGAAAGTCAAATTATTTTAATGCAGTTTTGTTCCAAAGATTGTTTGAATTCTAAAAACACCTTTATAATTTAAATGGGGCAATTTTTGACGAAGATATGGCCATTTATTTCAAGGTAGACCCTATTTAATGTTTGGCTTATATTTTCTTTTAATCGAAGAATATCCCTTAATATCTTTCTTAGATGAGTCGGAAGTCAAATTATTTTAATGCAGTTTTGTTTCAAAGATCGATTGAATTCTAAAAACATCTTTATAATTGAAATGGGGCAATTTTTGACGAAGATATGGCCATTTATTTCAAGGTTGACCCTATTTATTGTTTGGCTTATATTTTCTATTAATCGAAGAATATCCCTTAATATCTTTCTTAGATGAGTCGGAAGTCAAATTATTTTAATGCAGTTTTGTTCCAAAGATCAAGCGAATTCTAAAAACACCTTTATAATTGAAATGGGGCAATTTGAGACAAAGATATGGCCATTTATTTCAAGGTTGACCCTATTTAATGTTTGGCTTATATTTTCTATTAATCGAAGAATATCCCTTAATATCTTTCTTAGATGGGTCGGAAGTCAAATTATTTTAATGCAGTTTTGTAACAAAGATCAAGCGAATTCTAAAAACACCTTTATAATTGAAATGGGGCAATTTTTGACGAAGATATGGCCATTTATTTCAAGGTAGACCCTATTTAATGCTTTCCATATATTTTCTGTTAATCAACAATATCCCTTAATATCTTTCTTAGATGAGTCGGAAGTCAAATTATTTTAATGCAGTTTTGTTCCAAAGATTGAGTGAATTCTAAAAAACACCTTTATAATTGAAATGGGGCAATTTGAGACAAAGATATGGCCATTTATTTCAAGGTAGACCCTATTTAATGCTTTCCATATATTTTCTATTATTCGAAGAATATCCCTTAATATCTTTCTTAGATGAGTCGGAAGTCAAATTATTTTAATGCAGTTTTGTTACAAAGATTGAGTGAATTCTAAAAACACCTTTATAATTGAAATGGGGCAATTTTTGACGAAGATATGGCCATTTATTTCAAGGTAGAGCCTATTTAATGCTTTCCATATATTTTCTATTTATCGAAGAATATCCCTTAATATCTTTCTTAGATGAGTCGGAAGTCAAATTATTTTAATGCAGTTTTGTTCCAAAGATTGAGTGAATTCTAAAAACACCTTTATAATTGAAATGGGGCAATTTTTGACGAAGATATGGTCATTTATTTCAAGGTTGACCGTATTTAATGTTTGGCTTATATTTTCTATTAATCGAAGAATATCCCTTAATATCTTTCTTAGATGAGTCGGAAGTCAAATTATTTTAATGCAGTTTTGTTCCAAAGATCAAGTGAATTCTAAAAACACCTTTATAATTGAAATGGGGCAATTTGAGACAAAGATATGGCCATTTATTTCAAGGTTGACCCTATTTAATGTTTGCCTTATATTTTCTATTAATCGAAGAATATCTCTTAATATCTTTCTTAGATGAGTCGGAAGTCAAATTATTTTAATGTAGTTTTGTTTCAAAGATCAATTGAATTCTAAAAACACCTTTATAATTGAAATGGGGCAATTTTGGACGAAGATATGGCCATTTATTTCAAGGTAGACCTTATTTAATGCTTTCCATATATTTTCTATTATTCGAAGAATATCCCTTAATATCTTTCTTAGATGAGTCGGAAGTCAAATTATTTTAATGCAGTTTTGTTCCAAAGATTGTTTGAATTCTAAAAACACCTTTATAATTTAAATGGGGCAATTTTTGACGAAGATGTGGCCATTTATTTCAAGGTAGACCCTATTTAATGCTTTCCATATATTTTCTATTTATCGAAGAATATCCCTTAATATCTTTCTTAGATGAGTCGGAAGTCAAATTATTTTAATGCAGTTTTGTTCCAAAGATTGAGTGAATTCTAAAAACACCTTTATAATTGAAATGGGGCAATTTGAGACAAAGATATGGCCATTTATTTCAAGGTTGACCCTATTTAATGTTTGCCTTATATTTTCTATTAATCGAAGAATATCTCTTAATATCTTTCTTAGATGAGTCGGAAGTCAAATTATTTTAATGCAGTTTTGTTTCAAAGATCAAGTGAATTCTAAAAACACCTTTATAATTGAAATGGGGCAATTTTAGACAAAGATATGGCCATTTATTTCAAGGTTGACCCTATTTAATGTTTGGCTTATATTTTCTATTAATCGAAGAATATCTCTTAATATCTTTCTTAGATGAGTCGGAAGTCAAACTATTTTAATGCAGTTTTGTTCCGAAGATTGAACGAATTCCAAAAACACCTTTATAATTGAAATGGGGCAATTTTAGACGAAGATATGGCCATTTATTTCAAGGTAGAGCCTATTTAATGCTTTCCATATTTTTTCTATTTATCGAAGAATATCCCTTAATATCTTTCTTAGATGAGTCGGAAGTCAAATTATTTTAGTGCAGTTTTGTTCCAAAGAATTCTAATAACACCTTTATAATTGAAATGGGGCAATTTTTGACGAAGATATGGCCATTTATTTCAAGGTAGAGCCTATTTAATGCTTTCCATATATTTTCTATTTATCGAAGAATATCCCTTGATATCTTTCTTAGATGAGTCGAAAGTCAAATTATTTTAATGCAGTTTTGTTTCAAAGATCGATTGAATTCTAAAAACACCTTTATAATTGAAATGCGGCAATTTTTGACGAAGATATGGCCATTTATTTCAAGGTAGACCCTATTTAATGTTTGGCTTATATTTTCTATTAATCGAAGAATATCCCTTAATATCTTTCTTAGATGAGTCGGAAGTCAAATTATTTTAATGCAGTTTTGTAACAAAGATCAAGCGAATTCTAAAAACACCTTTATAATTGAAATGGGGCAATTTTTGACGAAGATATGGCCATTTATTTCAAGGTAGACCCTATTTAATGCTTTCCATATATTTTCTGTTAATCAACAATATCCCTTAATATCTTTCTTAGATGAATCGGAAGTCAAATTATTTTAATGCAGTTTTGTTCCAAAGATTGAGTGAATTCTAAAAACACCTTTATAATTGAAATGGGGCAATTTGAGACAAAGATATGGCCATTTATTTCAAGGTAGACCCTATTTAATGCTTTCCATATATTTTCTATTATTCGAAGAATATCCCTTAATATCTTTCTTAGATGAGTCGGAAGTCAAATTATTTTAATGCAGTTTTGTTACAAAGATTGAGTGAATTCTAAAAACACCTTTATAATTGAAATGGGGCAATTTTTGACGAAGATATGGCCATTTATTTCAAGGTAGAGCCTATTTAATGCTTTCCATATATTTTCTATTTATCGAAGAATATCCCTTAATATCTTTCTTAGATGAGTCGGAAGTCAAACTATTTTAATGCAGTTTTGTTCCAAAGATCGAGTGAATTCTAAAAACACCTTTATAATTGAAATGGGGCAATTTTTGACGAAGATATGGTCATTTATTTCAAGGTTGACCCTATTTAATGTTTGGCTTATATTTTCTATTAATCGAAGAATATCCCTTAATATCTTTCTTAGATGAGTCGGAAGTCAAATTATTTTAATGCAGTTTTGTAACAAAGATTGAGTGAATTCTAAAAACACCTTTATAATTGAAATGGGGCAATTTTTGACGAAGATATGGCCATTTATTTCAAGGTAGACCCTATTTAATGCTTTCCATATATTTTCTGTTAATCAACAATATCCCTTAATATCTTTCTTAGATGAATCGGAAGTCAAATTATTTTAATGCAGTTTTGTTCCAAAGATTGAGTGAATTCTAAAAACACCTTTATAATTGAAATGGGGCAATTTGAGACAAAGATATGGCCATTTATTTCAAGGTAGACCCTATTTAATGCTTTCCATATATTTTCTATTATTCGAAGAATATCCCTTAATATCTTTCTTAGATGAGTCGGAAGTCAAATTATTTTAATGCAGTTTTGTTACAAAGATTGAGTGAATTCTAAAAACACCTTTATAATTGAAATGGGGCAATTTTTGACGAAGATATGGGCATTTATTTCAAGGTAGAGCCTATTTAATGCTTTCCATATATTTTCTATTTATCGAAGAATATCCCTTAATATCTTTCTTAGATGAGTCGGAAGTCAAATTATTTTAATGCAGTTTTGTTCCAAAGATTGAGTGAATTCTAAAAACACCTTTATAATTGAAATGGGGCAATTTTTGACGAAGATATGGTCATTTATTTCAAGGTTGACCCTATTTAATGTTTGGCTTATATTTTCTATTAATCGAAGAATATCCCTTAATATCTTTCTTAGATGAGTCGGAAGTCAAATTATTTTAATGCAGTTTTGTTCCAAAGATTGTTTGAATTCTAAAAACACCTTTATAATTTAAATGGGGCAATTTTTGACGAAGATATGGCCAGTTATTTCAAGGTAGACCCTATTTAATGCTTTCCATATATTTTCTATTTATCGAAGAATATCCCTCAATATCTTTCTTAGATGAGTCGGAAGTCAAATTATTTTAATGCAGTTTTGTTCCAAAGATCAAGCGAATTCTAAAAACACCTTTATAATTGAAATGGGGCAATTTTTGACGAAGATATGGCCATTTATTTCAAGGTAGACCCTATTTAATGCTTTCCATATATTTTCTGTTAATCAACAATATCCCTTAATATCTTTCTTAGATGAGTCGAAAGTCAAATTATTTTAATGCAGTTTTGTTTCAAAGATCGATTGAATTCTAAAAACACCTTTATAATTGAAATGGGGCAATTTTTGACGAAGATATGGCCATTTATTTCAAGGTAGACCCTATTTAATGTTTGGCTTATATTTTCTATTAATCGAAGAATATCCCTTAATATCTTTCTTAGATGAGTCGGAAGTCAAACTATTTTAATGCAGTTTTGTTCCGAAGATTGAACGAATTCCAAAAACACCTTTATAATTGAAATGGGGCAATTTTTGACGAAGATATGGCCATTTATTTCAAGGTAGACCCTATTTAATGTTTGGCTTATATTTTCTATTAATCGAAGAATATCCCTTAATATCTTTCTTAGATGAGTCGGAAGTCAAATTATTTTAATGCAGTTTTGTAACAAAGATCAAGCGAATTCTAAAAACACCTTTATAATTGAAATGGGGCAATTTTTGACGAAGATATGGCCATTTATTTCAAGGTAGACCCTATTTAATGCTTTCCATATATTTTCTGTTAATCAACAATATCCCTTAATATCTTTCTTAGATGAGTCGGAAGTCAAATTATTTTAATGCAGTTTTGTTCCAAAGATTGAGTGAATTCTAAAAACACCTTTAAAATGGAAATGGGGCAATTTTAGATAAAGATATGGCCATTTATTTCAAGGTTGACCCTATTTAATGTTTGGCTTATATTTTCTATTAATCGAAGAATATCTCTTAATATCTTTCTTAGATGAGTCGGAAGTCAAACTATTTTAATGTAGTTTTGTTTCGAAGATTGAACGAATTCCAAAAACACCTTTATAATTGAAATGGGGCAATTTTAGACGAAGATATGGCCATTTATTTCAAGGTAGAGCCTATTTAATGCTTTCCATATTTTTTCTATTTATCGAAGAATATCCCTTAATATCTTTCTTAGATGAGTCGGAAGTCAAATTATTTTAGTGCAGTTTTGTTCCAAAGAATTCTAATAACACCTTTATAATTGAAATGGGGCAATTTGAGACAAAGATATGGCCATTTATTTCAAGGTAGACCCTATTTAATGCTTTCCATATATTTTCTATTTATCGAAGAATATCCCTTAATATCTTTCTTAGATGAGTCGAAAGTCAAATTATTTTAATGCAGTTTTGTTTCAAAGATCGATTGAATTCTAAAAACACCTTTATAATTGAAATGTGGCAATTTTTGACGAAGATATGGTCATTTATTTCAAGGTTGACCCTATTTAATGTTTGCCTTATATTTTCTATTAATCGAAGAATATCTCTTAATATCTTTCTTAGATGAGTCGGAAGTCAAATTATTTTAATGCAGTTTTGTTCCAAAGATCAATTGAATTCTAAAAACACCTTTATAATTGAAATGGGGCAATTTTGGACGAAGATATGGCCATTTATTTCAAGGTAGACCTTATTTAATGCTTTCCATATATTTTCTATTATTCGAAGAATATCCCTTAATATCTTTCTTAGATGAGTCGGAAGTCAAATTATTTTAATGCAGTTTTGTTCCAAAGATTGTTTGAATTCTAAAAACACCTTTATAATTTAAATGTTGCAATTTTTGACGAAGATATGGCCATTTATTTCAAGGTAGACCCTATTTAATGTTTTCCATATATTTTCAATTTATCGAAGAATATCCCTTAATATCTTTCTTAGATGAGTCGAAAGTCAAATTATTTTAACGCAGTTTTGTTCCAACGATTGTTTGAATTCTAAAAACACCTTTATAATTTAAATGGGGCAATTTTTGACGAAGATATGGCCAGTTATTTCAAGGTAGACCCTATTTAATGCTTTCCATATATTTTCTATTTATCGAAGAATATCCCTTAATATCTTTCTTAGATGAGTCGGAAGTCAAATTATTTTAATGCAGTTTTGTTCCAAAGATCAAGCGAATTCTAAAAACACCTTTATAATTGAAATGGGGCAATTTTTGACGAAGATATGGCCATTTATTTCAAGGTAGACCCTATTTAATGCTTTCCATATATTTTCTGTTAATCGAACAATATCCCTTAATATCTTTCTTAGATGAGTCGAAAGTCAAATTATTTTAATGCAATTTTGTTTCAAAGATCGATTGAATTCTAAAAACACCTTTATAATTGAAATGCGGCAATTTTTGACGAAGATATGGCCATTTATTTCAAGGTAGACCCTATTTAATGTTTGGCTTATATTTTCTATTAATCGAAGAATATCCCTTAATATCTTTCTTAGATGAGTCGGAAGTCAAATTATTTTAATGCAGTTTTGTTCCGAAGATTGAACGAATTCCAAAAACACCTTTATAATTGAAATGGGGCAATTTTTGACGAAGATATGGCCATTTATTTCAAGGTAGACCCTATTTAATGTTTGGCTTATATTTTCTATTAATCGAAGAATATCCCTTAATATCTTTCTTAGATGAGTCGGAAGTCAAATTATTTTAATGCAGTTTTGTAACAAAGATCAAGCGAATTCTAAAAACACCTTTATAATTGAAATGGGGCAATTTTTGACGAAGATATGGCCATTTATTTCAAGGTAGACCCTATTTAATGCTTTCCATATATTTTCTGTTAATCAACAATATCCCTTAATATCTTTCTTAGATGAGTCGGAAGTCAAATTATTTTAATGCAGTTTTGTTCCAAAGATTGAGTGAATTCTAAAAACACCTTTAAAATGGAAATGGGGCAATTTTAGATAAAGATATGGCCATTTATTTCAAGGTTGACCCTATTTAATGTTTGGCTTATATTTTCTATTAATCGAAGAATATCTCTTAATATCTTTCTTAGATGAGTCGGAAGTCAAACTATTTTAATGTAGTTTTGTTTCGAAGATTGAACGAATTCCAAAAACACCTTTATAATTGAAATGGGGCAATTTTAGACGAAGATATGGCCATTTATTTCAAAGTAGAGCCTATTTAATGCTTTCCATATTTTTTTCTATTTATCGAAGAATATCCCTTAATATCTTTCTTAGATGAGTCGGAAGTCAAATTAATTTAGTGCAGTTTTGTTCCAAAGAATTCTAATAACACCTTTATAATTGAAATGGGGCAATTTTTGACGAAGATATGGCCATTTATTTCAAGGTAGACCCTATTTAATGCTTTCCATATATTTTCTATTTATCAAGAATATCCCTTAATATCTTTCTTAGATGAGTCGGAAGTCAAATTATTTTAATGCAGTTTTGTTTCAAAGATCGATTGAATTCTAAAAACACCTTTATAATTGAAATGGGGCAATTTTTGACGAAGATATGGTCATTTATTTCAAGGTTGACCCTATTTAATGTTTGGCTTATATTTTCTATTAATCGAAGAATATCCCTTAATATCTTTCTTAGATGAGTCGGAAGTCAAATTATTTTAATGCAGTTTTGTTCCAAAGATCAAGCGAATCCTAAAAATACCTTTATAATTGAAATGGGGCAATTTGAGACAAAGATATGGCCATTTATTTCAAGGTTGACCCTATTTAATGTTTGCCTTATATTTTCTATTAATCGAAGAATATCTCTTAATATCTTTCTTAGATGAGTCGGAAGTCAAATTATTTTAATGTAGTTTTGTTTCAAAGATCAATTGAATTCTAAAAACACCTTTATAATTGAAATGGGGCAATTTTGGACGAAGATATGGCCATTTATTTCAAGGTAGACCTTATTTAATGCTTTCCATATATTTTCTATTATTCGAAGAATATCCCTTAATATCTTTCTTAGATGAGTCGGAAGTCAAATTAGTTTAATGCAGTTTTGTTCCAAAGATTGTTTGAATTCTAAAAACACCTTTATAATTTAAATGTTGCAATTTTTGACGAAGATATGGCCATTTATTTCAAGGTAGAGCCTATTTAATGTTTTCCATATATTTTCAATTTATCGAAGAATATCCCTTAATATCTTTCTTAGATGAGTCGGAAGTCAAATTATTTTAATGCAGTTTTGTTCCAACGATTGTTTGAATTCTAAAAACACCTTTATAATTTAAATGGGGCAATTTTTGACGAAGATATGGCCATTTATTTCAAGGTAGACCCTATTTAATGTTTGGCTTATATTTTCTTTTAATCGAAGAATATCCCTTAATATCTTTCTTAGATGAGTCGGAAGTCAAATTATTTTAATGCAGTTTTGTTTCAAAGATCAAGCGAATTCTAAAAACACCTTTATAATTGAAATGGGGCAATTTGAGACAAAGATATGGCCATTTATTTCAAGGTTGACCCTATTTAATGTTTGGCTTATATTTTCTATTAATCGAAGAATATCCCTTAATATCTTTCTTAGATGGGTCGGAAGTCAAATTATTTTAATGCAGTTTTGTAACAAAGATCAAGCGAATTCTAAAAACACCTTTATAATTGAAATGGGGCAATTTTTGACGAAGATATGGCCATTTATTTCAAGGTAGACCCTATTTAATGCTTTCCATATATTTTCTGTTAATCAACAATATCCCTTAATATCTTTCTTAGATGAGTCGGAAGTCAAATTATTTTAATGCAGTTTTGTTCCAAAGATTGAGTGAATTCTAAAAACACCTTTATAATTGAAATGGGGCAATTTGAGACAAAGATATGGCCATTTATTTCAAGGTAGACCCTATTTAATGCTTTCCATATATTTTCTATTATTCGAAGAATATCCCTTAAAATCTTTCTTAGATGAGTCGAAAGTCAAATTATTTTAATGCAGTTTTGTTCCAAAGAATTCTAAAAACACCTTTATAATTTAAATGGGGCAATTTTTGACGAAGATATGGCCATTTATTTCAAGGTTGACCCTATTTATTGTTTGGCTTATATTTTCTATTAATCGAAGAATATCCCTTAATATCTTTCTTAGATGAGTCGAAAGTCAAATTATTTTAATGCAGTTTTGTTCCAAAGATCAAGCGAATTCTAAAAACACCTTTATAATTGAAATGGGGCAATTTTTGACGAAGATATGGTCATTTATTTCAAGGTTGACCGTATTTAATGTTTGCCTTATATTTTCTATTAATCGAAGAATATCTCTTAATATCTTTCTTAGATGAGTCGGAAGTCAAATTATTTTAATGCAGTTTTGTTCCAAAGATCAAGTGAATCCTAAAAACACCTTTATAATTGAAATGGGGCAATTTGAGACAAAGATATGGCCATTTATTTCAAGGTTGACCCTATTTAATGTTTGCCTTATATTTTCTATTAATCGAAGAATATCCCTTAATATCTTTCTTAGATGAGTCGGAAGTCAAATTATTTTAATGCAGTTTTGTTTCAAAGATCAATTGAATTCTAAAAACACCTTTATAATTGAAATGGGGCAATTTTGGACGAAGATATGGCCATTTATTTCAAGGTAGACCTTATTTAATGCTTTCCATATATTTTCTATTATTCGAAGAATATCCCTTAATATCTTTCTTAGATGAGTCGGAAGTCAAATTATTTTAATGCAGTTTTGTTCCAAAGATTGTTTGAATTCTAAAAACACCTTTATAATTTAAATGGGGCTATTTTTGACGAAGATATGGCCATTTATTTCAAGGTTGACCCTATTTAATGTTTGGCTTATATTTTCTATTAATCGAAGAATATCCCTTAATATCTTTCTTAGATGAGTCGGAAGTCAAATTATTTTAATGCAGTTTTGTTCCAAAGATCGAGCGAATTCCAAAAACATCTTTATAATTGAAATGGGGCAATTTTTGACGAAGATATGGCCATTTACTTCAAGGTAGACCCTATTTAATGCTTTCCATATATTTTCTGTTAATCAACAATATCCCTTAATATCTTTCTTAGATGAGTCGGAAGTCAAATTATTTTAATGCAGTTTTGTTCCAAAGATTGAGTGAATTCTAAAAACATCTTTATAATTGAAATGGGGCAATTTGAGACAAAGATATGGCCATTTATTTCAAGGTTGACCCTATTTAATGTTTGCCTTATATTTTCTATTAATCGAAGAATATCTCTTAATATCTTTCTTAGATGAGTCGGAAGTCAAATTATTTTAATGCAGTTTTGTTCCAAAGATCAAGTGAATTCTAAAAACACCTTTATAATTGAAATGGGGCAATTTTAGACAAAGATATGGCCATTTATTTCAAGGTTGACCCTATTTAATGTTTGGCTTATATTTTCTATTAATCGAAGAATATCTCTTAATATCTTTCTTAGATGAGTCGGAAGTCAAACTATTTTAATGCAGTTTTGTTCCGAAGATTGAACGAATTCCAAAAACACCTTTATAATTGAAATGGGGCAATTTTAGACGAAGATATGGCCATTTATTTCAAGGTAGAGCCTATTTAATGCTTTCCATATTTTTTCTATTTATCGAAGAATATCCCTTAATATCTTTCTTAGATGAGTCGGAAGTCAAATTATTTTAGTGCAGTTTTGTTCCAAAGAATTCTAATAACACCTTTATAATTGAAATGGGGCAATTTTTGACGAAGATATGGCCATTTATTTCAAGGTAGAGCCTATTTAATGCTTTCCATATATTTTCTATTTATCGAAGAATATCCCTTAATATCTTTCTTAGATGAGTCGAAAGTCAAATTATTTTAATGCAGTTTTGTTTCAAAGATCGATTGAAATCTAAAAACACCTTTATAATTGAAATGCGGCAATTTTTGACGAAGATATGGCCATTTATTTCAAGGTAGACCCTATTTAATGTTTGGCTTATATTTTCTATTAATCGAAGAATATCCCTTAATATCTTTCTTAGATGAGTCGGAAGTCAAATTATTTTAATGCAGTTTTGTAACAAAGATCAAGCGAATTCTAAAAACACCTTTATAATTGAAATGGGGCAATTTTTGACGAAGATATGGCCATTTATTTCAAGGTAGACCCTATTTAATGCTTTCCATATATTTTCTGTTAATCAACAATATCCCTTAATATCTTTCTTAGATGAATCGGAAGTCAAATTATTTTAATGCAGTTTTGTTCCAAAGATTGAGTGAATTCTAAAAACACCTTTATAATTGAAATGGGGCAATTTGAGACAAAGATATGGCCATTTATTTCAAGGTAGACCCTATTTAATGCTTTCCATATATTTTCTATTATTCGAAGAATATCCCTTAATATCTTTCTTAGATGAGTCGGAAGTCAAATTATTTTAATGCAGTTTTGTTCCAAAGATTGAGTGAATTCTAAAAACACCTTTATAATTGAAATGGGGCAATTTTTGACGAAGATATGGGCATTTATTTCAAGGTAGAGCCTATTTAATGCTTTCCATATATTTTCTATTTATCGAAGAATATCCCTTAATATCTTTCTTAGATGAGTCGGAAGTCAAATTATTTTAATGCAGTTTTGTTCCAAAGATTGAGTGAATTCTAAAAACACCTTTATAATTGAAATGGGGCAATTTTTGACGAAGATATGGTCATTTATTTCAAGGTTGACCCTATTTAATGATTGGCTTATATTTTCTATTAATCGAAGAATATCCCTTAATATCTTTCTTAGATGAGTCGGAAGTCAAATTATTTTAATGCAGTTTTGTTCCAAAGATTGTTTGAATTCTAAAAACACCTTTATAATTTAAATGGGGCAATTTTTGACGAAGATATGGCCATTTATTTCAAGGTAGACCCTATTTAATGCTTTCCATATATTTTCTATTTATCGAAGAATATCCCTTAATATCTTTCTTAGATGAGTCGGAAGTCAAATTATTTTAATGCAGTTTTGTTCCAAAGATCAAGCGAATTCTAAAAACACCTTTATAATTGAAATGGGGCAATTTTTGACGAAGATATGGCCATTTATTTCAAGGTAGACCCAATTTAATGCTTTCCATATATTTTCTGTTAATCAACAATATCCCTTAATATCTTTCTTAGATGAGTCGAAAGTCAAATTATTTTAATGCAGTTTTGTTTCAAAGATCGATTGAATTCTAAAAACACCTTTATAATTGAAATGGGGCAATTTTTGACGAAGATATGGCCATTTATTTCAAGGTAGACCCTATTTAATGTTTGGCTTATATTTTCTATTAATCGAAGAATATCCCTTAATATCTTTCTTAGATGAGTCGGAAGTCAAACTATTTTAATGCAGTTTTGTTCCGAAGATTGAACGAATTCCAAAAACACCTTTATAATTGAAATGGGGCAATTTTTGACGAAGATATGGCCATTTATTTCAAGGTAGACCCTATTTAATGTTTGGCTTATATTTTCTATTAATCGAAGAATATCCCTTAATATCTTTCTTAGATGAGTCGGAAGTCAAATTATTTTAATGCAGTTTTGTAACAAAGATCAAGCGAATTCTGAAAACACCTTTATAATTGAAATGGGGCAATTTTTGACGAAGATATGGGCATTTATTTCAAGGTAGAGCCTATTTAATGCTTTCCATATATTTTCTGTTAATCAACAATATCCCTTAATATCTTTCTTAGATGAGTCGGAAGTCAAATTATTTTAATGCAGTTTTGTTCCAAAGATTGAGTGAATCCTAAAAACATCTTTATAATTGAAATGGGGCAATTTGAGACAAAGATATGGCCATTTATTTCAAGGTTGACCCTATTTAATGTCTGCCTTATATTTTCTATTAATCGAACAATATCTCTTAATATCTTTCGTATATGACTCAGAAGTCAAATTATTTTAATGCAGTTTTGTTCCAAAGATCAAGTGAATTCTAAAAACACCTTTATAATTGAAATGGGGCAATTTTAGACAAAGATATGGCCATTTATTTCAAGGTTGACCCTATTTAATGTTTGGCTTATATTTTCTATTAATCGAAGAATATCTCTTAATATCTTTCTTAGATGAGTCGGAAGTCAAACTATTTTAATGCAGTTTTGTTCCGAAGATTGAACGAATTCCAAAAACACCTTTATAATTGAAATGGGGCAATTTTAGACGAAGATATGGCCATTTATTTCAAGGTAGACCCTATTTAATGCTTTCCATATATTTTCTATTTATCGAAGAATATCCATTAATATCTTTCTTAGATGAGTCGGAAGTCAAATTATTTTAGTGCAGTTTTGTTCCAAAGAATTCTAATAACACCTTTATAATTGAAATGGGGCAATTTTTGACGAAGATATGGCCATTTATTTCAAGGTAGAGCCTATTTAATGCTTTCCATATATTTTCTATTTATCGAAGAATATCCCTTAATATCTTTCTTAGATGAGTCGAAAGTCAAATTATTTTAATGCAGTTTTGTTTCAAAGATCGATTGAAATCTAAAAACACCTTTATAATTGAAATGCGGCAATTTTTGACGAAGATATGGCCATTTATTTCAAGGTAGACCCTATTTAATGTTTGGCTTATATTTTCTATTAATCGAAGAATATCCCTTAATATCTTTCTTAGATGAGTCGGAAGTCAAATTATTTTAATGCAGTTTTGTAACAAAGATCAAGCGAATTCTAAAAACACCTTTATAATTGAAATGGGGCAATTTTTGACGAAGATATGGCCATTTATTTCAAGGTAGACCCTATTTAATGCTTTCCATATATTTTCTGTTAATCAACAATATCCCTTAATATCTTTCTTAGATGAATCGGAAGTCAAATTATTTTAATGCAGTTTTGTTCCAAAGATTGAGTGAATTCTAAAAACACCTTTATAATTGAAATGGGGCAATTTGAGACAAAGATATGGCCATTTATTTCAAGGTAGACCCTATTTAATGCTTTCCATATATTTTCTATTATTCGAAGAATATCCCTTAATATCTTTCTTAGATGAGTCGGAAGTCAAATTATTTTAATGCAGTTTTGTTCCAAAGATTGAGTGAATTCTAAAAACACCTTTATAATTGAAATGGGGCAATTTTTGACGAAGATATGGCCATTTATTTCAAGGTAGAGCCTATTTAATGCTTTCCATATATTTTCTATTTATCGAAGAATATCCCTTAATATCTTTCTTAGATGAGTCGGAAGTCAAATTATTTTAATGCAGTTTTGTTCCAAAGATTGAGTGAATTCTAAAAACACCTTTATAATTGAAATGGGGCAATTTTTGACGAAGATATGGTCATTTATTTCAAGGTTGACCCTATTTAATGATTGGCTTATATTTTCTATTAATCGAAGAATATCCCTTAATATCTTTCTTAGATGAGTCGGAAGTCAAATTATTTTAATGCAGTTTTGTTCCAAAGATTGTTTGAATTCTAAAAACACCTTTATAATTTAAATGGGGCAATTTTTGACGAAGATATGGCCATTTATTTCAAGGTAGACCCTATTTAATGCTTTCCATATATTTTCTATTTATCGAAGAATATCCCTTAATATCTTTCTTAGATGAGTCGGAAGTCAAATTATTTTAATGCAGTTTTGTTACAAAGATCAAGCGAATTCTAAAAACACCTTTATAATTGAAATGGGGCAATTTTTGACGAAGATATGGCCATTTATTTCAAGGTAGACCCAATTTAATGCTTTCCATATATTTTCTGTTAATCGAACAATATCCCTTAATATCTTTCTTAGATGAGTCGAAAGTCAAATTATTTTAATGCAGTTTTGTTTCAAAGATCGATTGAATTCTAAAAACACCTTTATAATTGAAATGGGGCAATTTTTGACGAAGATATGGCCATTTATTTCAAGGTAGACCCTATTTAATGTTTGGCTTATATTTTCTATTAATCGAAGAATATCCCTTAATATCTTTCTTAGATGAGTCGGAAGTCAAACTATTTTAATGCAGTTTTGTTCCGAAGATTGAACGAATTTCAAAAACACCTTTATAATTTAAATGGGGCAATTTTTGACGAAGATATGGCCATTTATTTCAAGGTAGACCCTATTTAATGTTTGGCTTATATTTTCTTTTAATCGAACAATATCCCTTAATATCTTTCTTAGATGAGTCGGAAGTCAAATTATTTTAATGCAGTTTTGTTCCAAAGATTGAGTGAATTCTAAAAACACCTTTATAATTGAAATGGGGCAATTTTTGACGAAGATATGGCCATTTATTTCAAGGTAGACCCTATTTAATGCTTTCCATATATTTTCTATTAATCGAAGAATATCCCTTAATATCTTTCTTAGATGAGTCGGAAGTCAAATTATTTTAATGCAGTTTTGTTACAAAGATTAAGTGAATTCTAAAAACACCTTTATAATTGAAATGGGGCAATTTGTGACGATGATACGGCCATTTATTTCAAGGTAGACCCTATTTAATGCTTTCCATATATTTTCTGTTAATCGAAGAATATCCCTTAATATCTTTCTTAGATGAGTCGGAAGTCAAATTATTTTAATGCAGTTTTGTTCCAAAGATCAAGTGAATTCTAAAAAACACCTTTATAATTGAAATGGGGCAATTTTAGACAAAGATATGGCCATTTATTTCAAGGTTGACCCTATTTAATGTTTGGCTTATATTTTCTATTAATCGAAGAATATCTCTTAATATCTTTCTTAGATGAGTCGGAAGTCAAACTATTTTAATGTAGTTTTGTTTCGAAGATTGAACGAATTCCAAAAACACCTTTATAATTGAAATGGGGCAATTTTAGACGAAGATATGGCCATTTATTTCAAGGTAGACCCTATTTAATGCTTTCCATATTTTTTCTATTAATCGAAGAATATCCCTTAATATCTTTCTTAGATGAGTCGGAAGTCAAATTATTTTAATGCAGTTTTGTTTCAAAGATCGATTGAATTCTAAAAACACCTTTATAATTGAAATGGGGCAGGTTTTGACGAAGATATGGCCATTTATTTCAAGGTTGACCCTATTTAATGTTTGGCTTATATTTTCTATTTATCGAAGAATATCCCTTAATATCTTTCTTAGATGAGTCGGAAGTCAAATTATTTTAATGTAGTTTTGTTTCAAAGATCAATTGAATTCTAAAAACACCTTTATAATTGAAATGGGGCAATTTTTGACGAAGATATGGCCATTTATTTCAAGGTAGACCCTATTTAATGCTTTCCATATTTTTTCTATTTATCGAAGAATATCCCTTAATATCTTTCTTAGATGAGTCGGAAGTCAAATTATTTTAATGCAGTTTTGTTCCAAAGATCGAGTGAATTCTAAAAACACCTTTATAATTGAAATGGGGCAAATTTTGACGAAGATATGGCCATTTATTTCAAGGTTGACCCTATTTAATGTTTGGCTTATATTTTCTATTAATCGAAGAATATCCCTTAATATCTTTCTTAGATGAGTCGGAAGTCAAATTATTTTAATGCAGTTTTGTTCCAAAGATCAAGTGAATTCTAAAAACACCTTTATAATTGAAATGGGGCAATTTTTGACGAAGATATGGCCATTTATTTCAAGTTAGACCCTATTTAATGCTTTCCATATATTTTCTATTTATCGAAGAATATCCCTTAATATCTTTTTTAGATGAGTCGGAAGTCAAATTATTTTAATGCAGTTTTGTTTCAAAGATCGATTGAATTCTAAAAACACCTTTATAATTGAAATGTGGCAAATTTTGACGAAGATATGGTCATTTATTTCAAGGTTGACCCTATTTAATGTTTGGCTTATATTTTCTATTAATCGAAGAATATCCCTTAATATCTTTCTTAGATGAGTCGGAAGTCAAATTATTTTAATGCAGTTTTGTTCCAAAGATCAAGCGAATCCTAAAAATACCTTTATAATTGAAATGGGGCAATTTGAGACAAAGATATGGCCATTTATTTCAAGGTTGACCCTATTTAATGTTTGCCTTATATTTTCTATTAATCGAAGAATATCTCTTAATATCTTTCTTAGATGAGTCGGAAGTCAAATTATTTTAATGTAGTTTTGTTTCAAAGATCAATTGAATTCTAAAAACACCTTTATAATTGAAATGGGGCAATTTTTGGACGAAGATATGGCCATTTATTTCAAGGTAGACCTTATTTAATGCTTTCCATATATTTTCTATTAATCGAAGAATATCCCTTAATATCTTTCTTAGATGAGTCGGAAGTCAAATTATTTTAATGCAGTTTTGTTCCAAAGATTGTTTGAATTCTAAAAACACCTTTATAATTTAAATGTTGCAATTTTTGACGAAGATATGGCCATTTATTTCAAGGTAGACCCTATTTAATGTTTTCCATATATTTTCAATTTATCGAAGAATATCCCTTAATATCTTTCTTAGATGAGTCGAAAGTCAAATTATTTTAATGCAGTTTTGTTTCAAAGATCGATTGAATTCTAAAAACATCTTTATAATTGAAATGGGGCAATTTTTGACGAAGATATGGCCATTTATTTCAAGGTTGACCCTATTTATTGTTTGGCTTATATTTTCTATTAATCGAAGAATATCCCTTAATATCTTTCTTAGATGAGTCGAAAGTCAAATTATTTTAATGCAGTTTTGTTCCAAAGATCAAGCGAATTCTAAAAACACCTTTATAATTGAAATGGGGCAATTTGAGACAAAGATATGGCCATTTATTTCAAGGTTGACCCTATTTAATGTTTGGCTTATATTTTCTATTAATCGAAGAATATCCCTTAATATCTTTCTTAGATGGGTCGGAAGTCAAATTATTTTAATGCAGTTTTGTAACAAAGATCAAGCGAATTCTAAAAACACCTTTATAATTGAAATGGGGCAATTTTTGACGAAGATATGGCCATTTATTTCAAGGTAGACCCTATTTAATTTATTTTAAATTTTTGATGAGTCGGAAGTCAAACTATTTTAATGCAGTTTTGTTCCGAAGTTTGAACGAATTCCAAAAACACCTTTATAATTGAAATGGGGCAATTTTAGACGAAGATATGGCCATTTATTTCAAGGTAGAGCCTATTTAATGCTTTCCATATTTTTTCTATTTATCGAAGAATATCCCTTAATATCTTTCTTAGATGAGTCGGAAGTCAAATTATTTTAGTGCAGTTTTGTTCCAAAGAATTCTAATAACACCTTTATAATTGAAATGGGGCAATTTTTGACGAAGATATGGCCATTTATTTCAAGGTAGACCCTATTTAATGCTTTCCATATATTTTCTATTTATCGAAGAATATCCCTTAATATCTTTCTTAGATGAGTCGAAAGTCAAATTATTTTAATGCAGTTTTGTTTCAAAGATCGATTGAATTCTAAAAAACACCTTTATAATTGAAATGCGGCAATTTTTGACGAAGATATGGCCATTTATTTCAAGGTAGACCCTATTTAATGTTTGGCTTATATTTTCTATTAATCGAAGAATATCCCTTAATATCTTTCTTAGATGAGTCGGAAGTCAAATTATTTTAATGCAGTTTTGTAACAAAGATTGAGTGAATTCTAAAAACACCTTTATAATTGAAATGGGGCAATTTTTGACGAAGATATGGCCATTTATTTCAAGGTAGACCCTATTTAATGCTTTCCATATATTTTCTGTTAATCAACAATATCCCTTAATATCTTTCTTAGATGAATCGGAAGTCAAATTATTTTAATGCAGTTTTGTTGATATTAAGGGTTCATATATTTTCAATTTATCGAAGAATATCCCTTAATATCTTTCTTAGATGAGTCGGAAGTCAAATTATTTTAATGCAGTTTTGTTCCAAAGATTGTTTGAATTCTAAAAACACCTTTATAATTGAAATGGGGCAATTTTTGACGAAGATATGGCCATTTATTTCAAGGTAGACCCTATTTAAAGTTTGGCTTATATTTTCTTTTAATCGAAGAATATCTCTTAATATCTTTCTTAGATGAGTCGGAAGTCAAATTATTTTAATGCAGTTTTGTTTCAAAGATCGATTGAATTCTAAAAACACCTTTATAATTGAAATGGGGCAATTTTTGACGAAGATATGGCCATTTATTTCAAGGTTGACCCTATTTATTGTTTGGCTTATATTTTCTATTAATCGAAGAATATCCCTTAATATCTTTCTTAGATGAGTCGGAAGTCAAATTATTTTAATGCAGTTTTGTTCCAAAGATCAAGCGAAGTCTAAAAACACCTTTATAATTGAAATGGGGCAATTTGAGACAAAGATATGGCCATTTATTTCAAGGTTGACCCTATTTAATGTTTGGCTTATATTTTCTATTAATCGAAGAATATCCCTTAATATCTTTCTTAGATGAGTCGGAAGTCAAATTATTTTAATGCAGTTTTGTAACAAAGATCAAGCGAATTCTAAAAACACCTTTATAATTGAAATGGGGCAATTTTTGACGAAGATATGGCCATTTATTTCAAGGTAGACCCTATTTAATGCTTTGCTTATATTTTCTTTTAATCGAAGAATATCCCTTAATATCTTTCTTAGATGAGTCGGAAGTCAAACTATTTTAATGCAGTTTTGTTCCAAAGATTGATTGAATTCTAAAAACACCTTTATAATTGAAATGGGGCAATTTTAGACGAAGATATGGCCATTTATTTCAAGGTAGAGCCTATTTAATGCTTTCCATATTTTTTCTATTTATCGAAGAATATCCCTTAATATCTTTCTTAGATGAGTCGGAAGTCAAATTATTTTAGTGCAGTTTTGTTCCAAAGAGCGAATTCTAATAACACCTTTATAATTGAAATGGGGCAATTTTTGACGAAGATATGGCCATTTATTTCAAGGTAGACCCTATTTAATGCTTTCCATATATTTTCTATTTATCGAAGAATATCCCTTAATATCTTTCTTAGATGAGTCGGAAGTCAAATTATTTTAATGCAGTTTTGTACCAAAGATCGATTGAATTCTAAAAACACCTTTATAATTGAAATGGGGCAATTTTTGACGAAGATATGGCCATTTATTTCAAGGTAGACCCTATTTAATGTTTGGCTTATATTTTCTATTAATCGAAGAATATCCCTTAATATCTTTCTTAGATGAGTCGGAAGTCAAATTATTTTAATGCAGTTTTGTTCCAAAGATCAAGCGAATTCTAAAAACACCTTTATAATTGAAATGGGGCAATTTTTGACGAAGATATGGCCATTTATTTCAAGGTAGACCCTATTTAATGCTTTCCTTATATTTTCTATTAATCGAAGAATATCCCTTAATATCTTTCTTAGATGAAGTCGGAAGTCAAATTATTTTAATGCAGTTTTGTTCCAAAGATCAAGTGAATTCTAAAAACACCTTTATAATTGAAATGGGGCAATTTGAGACAAAGATATGGCCATTTATTTCAAGGTTGACCCTATTTAATGCTTTCCTTATATTTTCTATTAATTCGAAGAATATCCCTTAATATCTTTCTTAGATGAGTCGGAAGTCAAATTATTTTAATGCAGTTTTGTTCCAAAGATTGAGTGAATTCTAAAAACACCTTTATAATTGAAATGGGGCAATTTTTGACGAAGATATGGCCATTTATTTCAAGGTAGAGCCTATTTAATGCTTTCCATATATTTTCTATTTATCGAAGAATATCCCTTAATATCTTTCTTAGATGAGTCGGAAGTCAAATTATTTTAATGCAGTTTTGTTCCAAAGATTGTTTGAATTCTAAAAACACCTTTATAATTGAAATGGGGCAATTTTTGACGAAGATATGGCCATTTATTTCAAGGTAGACCCTATTTAATGCTTTGCTTATATTTTCTATTTATCGAAGAATATCCCTTAATATCTTTCTTAGATGAGTCGGAAGTCAAATTATTTTAATGCAGTTTTGTTTCAAAGATCAATTGAATTCTAAAAACACCTTTATAATTGAAATGGGGCAATTTTTGACGAAGATATGGCCATTTATTTCAAGGTAGACCCTATTTAATGCTTTGCTTATATTTTCTATTAATCGAAGAATATCCCTTAATATCTTTCTTAGATGAGTCGGAAGTCAAATTATTTTAATGCAGTTTTGTTTCAAAGATCGAGCGAATTCTAAAAACACCTTTATAATTGAAATGGGGCAATTTTTGACGAAGATATGGCCATTTATTTCAAGGTAGACCCTATTTAATGTTTGGCTTATATTTTCTATTAATCGAAGAATATCCCTTAATATCTTTCTTAGATGAGTCGGAAGTCAAATTATTTTAATGCAGTTTTGTAACCAAAGATCAAGCGAATTCTAAAAACACCTTTATAATTGAAATGGGGCAATTTTTGACGAAGATATGGCCATTTATTTCAAGGTAGACCCTATTTAATGCTTTCCATATATTTTCTATTAATCGAACAATATCCCTTAATATCTTTCTTAGATGAGTCGGAAGTCAAATTATTTTAATGCAGTTTTGTTCCAAAGATTGAGTGAATTCTAAAAACACCTTTATAATTGAAATGGGGCAATTTGAGACAAAGATATGGCCATTTATTTCAAGGTAGACCCTATTTAATGCTTTCCATATATTTTCTATTATTCGAAGAATATCCCTTAATATCTTTCTTAGATGAGTCGGAAGTCAAATTATTTTAATGCAGTTTTGTTACAAAGATTGAGTGAATTCTAAAAACACCTTTATAATTGAAATGGGGCAATTTTTGACGAAGATATGGCCATTTATTTCAAGGTAGACCCTATTTAATGCTTTCCATATATTTTCTATTTATCGAAGAATATCCCTTAATATCTTTCTTAGATGAGTCGGAAGTCAAATTATTTTAATGCAGTTTTGTTCCAAAGATCAAGTGAATTCTAAAAACACCTTTATAATTGAAATGGGGCAATTTTAGACAAAGATATGGCCATTTATTTCAAGGTTGACCCTATTTAATGTTTGGCTTATATTTTCTATTAATCGAAGAATATCTCTTAATATCTTTCTTAGATGAGTCGGAAGTCAAACTATTTTAATGTAGTTTTGTTTCGAAGATTGAACGAATTCCAAAAACACCTTTATAATTGAAATGGGGCAATTTTAGACGAAGATATGGCCATTTATTTCAAGGTAGAGCCTATTTAATGCTTTCCATATTTTTTCTATTTATCGAAGAATATCCCTTAATATCTTTCTTAGATGAGTCGGAAGTCAAATTATTTTAGTGCAGTTTTGTTCCAAAGAATTCTAATAACACCTTTATAATTGAAATGGGGCAATTTTTGACGAAGATATGGCCATTTATTTCAAGGTAGACCCTATTTAATGCTTTCCATATATTTTCTATTTATCGAAGAATATCCCTTAATATCTTTCTTAGATGAGTCGAAAGTCAAATTATTTTAATGCAGTTTTGTTTCAAAGATCGATTGAATTCTAAAAACACCTTTATAATTGAAATGTGGCAATTTTTGACGAAGATATGGTCATTTATTTCAAGGTTGACCCTATTTAATGTTTGGCTTATATTTTCTATTAATCGAAGAATATCCCTTAATATCTTTCTTAGATGAGTCGGAAGTCAAATTATTTTAATGCAGTTTTGTTCCAAAGATTGAGTGAATTCTAAAAACACCTTTATAATTGAAATGGGGCAATTTGAGACAAAGATATGGCCATTTATTTCAAGGTAGAGCCTATTTAATGCTTTCCATATATTTTCTATTTATCGAATATCCCTTAATATCTTTCTTAGATGAGTCGGAAGTCAAATTCTTTTAATGCAGTTTTGTTTTAAAGATCAATTGAATTCTAAAAACACCTTTATAATTGAAATGGGGCAATTTTGGACGAAGATATGGCCATTTATTTCAAGGTAGACCTTATTTAATGATTTCCATATATTTTCTATTATTCGAAGAATATCCCTTAATATCTTTCTTAGATGAGTCGGAAGTCAAATTATTTTAATGCAGTTTTGTTCCAAAGATTGTTTGAATTCTAAAAACACCTTTATAATTTAAATGTTGCAATTTTTGACGAAGATATGGCCATTTATTTCAAGGTAGACCCTATTTAATGTTTTCCATATATTTTCAATTTATCGAAGAATATCCCTTAATATCTTTTTTAGATGAGTCGAAAGTCAAATTATTTTAATGCAGTTTTGTTCCAAAGATTGTTTGAATTCTAAAAACATCTGTATAATTGAAATGGGGCAATTTTTGACGAAGATATGGCCATTTATTTCAAGGTAGACCCTATTTAATGCTTTCCTTATATTTTCTATTAATCGAAGAATATCCCTTAATATCTTTCTTAGATGAGTCGGAAGTCAAATTATTTTAATGCAGTTTTGTTCCAAAGATCAAGCGAATTCTAAAAACACCTTTATAATTGAAATGGGGCAATTTGAGACAAAGATATGGCCATTTATTTCAAGGTTGACCCTATTTAATGTTTGGCTTATATTTTCTATTAATCGAAGAATATCCCTTAATATCTTTCTTAGATGGGTCGGAAGTCAAATTATTTTAATGCAGTTTTGTAACAAAGATCAAGCGAATTCTAAAAACACCTTTATAATTGAAATGGGGCAATTTTTGACGAAGATATGGCCATTTATTTCAAGGTAGACCCTATTTAATGCTTTTCCATATATTTTCTGTTAATAAACAATATCCCTTAATATCTTTCTTAGATGAGTCGGAAGTCAAAGTATTTTAATGCAGTTTTGTTCCAAAGATCAAGCGAATTCTAAAAACACCTTTATAATTGAAATGGGGCAATTTTGGACGAAGATATGGCCATTTATTTCAAGGTAGACCCTATTTAATGCTTTCCATATATTTTCTATTATTCGAAGAATATCCCTTAATATCTTTCTTAGATGAGTCGGAAGTCAAATTATTTTAATGCAGTTTTGTTTCAAGAAGAATTCTAAAAACACCTTTATAATTGAAATGGGGCAATTTTTGACGAAGATATGGGCATTTATTTCAAGGTAGACCCTATTTAATGCTTTTCATATATTTTCTATTTATCGAAGAATATCCCTTAATATCTTTCTTAGATGAGTCGGAAGTCAAATTTTATGTATTCTAAAAACACCTTTATAATTGAAATGGGGCAATTTTTGACGAAGATATGGTCATTTATTTCAATGTTGACCCTATTTAATGTTTGGCTTATATTTTCTATTTATCGAAGAATATCCCTTAATATCTTTCTTAGATGAGTCGGTAGTAAATTATTTTAATGCAGTTTTGTTTCAAAGATCAAGTGAATTCTAAAAACACCTTTATAATTGAAATGGGGCAATTTGAGACAAAGATATGGCCATTTATTTCAAGGTTGACCCTATTTAATGTTTGCCTTATATTTTCTATTAATCGAAGAATATCTCTTAATATCTTTCTTAGATGAGTCGGAAGTCAAATTATTTTAATGTAGTTTTGTTTCAAAGATCAATTGAATTCTAAAAACACCTTTATAATTGAAATGGGGCAATTTTGGACGAAGATATGGCCATTTATTTCAAGGTAGACCTTATTTAATGCTTTCCATATATTTTCTATTATTCGAAGAATATCCCTTAATATCTTTCTTAGATGAGTCGGAAGTCAAATTATTTTAATGCAGTTTTGTTCCAAAGATCGGGCGAATTCCAAAAACATCTTTATAATTGAAATGGGACAATTTTTGACGAAGATATGGCCATTTATTTCAAGGTAGACCCTATTTAATGCTTTCCATATATTTTCTGTTAATCAAGAATATCCCTTAATATCTTTCTTAGATGAGTCGGAAGTCAAATTATTTTAATGCAGTTTTGTTCCAAAGATCGAGCGAATTCTAAAAACATCTTTATAATTGAAATGGGGCAATTTGACACAAAGATATGGCCATTTATTTCAAGGTAGACCCTATTTAACGTTTGGCTTATATTTTATATTAATCGAAGAATATCCCTTAATATCTTTCTTAGATGAGTCGGAAGTCAAATTATTTTAATGCAGTTTTGTTCCAAAGATCAAGTGAATTCTAAAAACACCTTTATAATTGAAATGGGGCAATTTTAGACAAAGATATGGCCATTTATTTCAAGGTTGACCCTATTTAATGTTTGGCTTATATTTTCTATTAATCGAAGAATATCCCTTAATATCTTTCTTAGATGAGTCGAAAGTCAAATTATTTTAATGCAGTTTTGTTTCAAAGATTAAGCGAATTCTAAAAACACCTTTATAATTGAAGTGGGGCAATTTTTGACGAAGATATGGCCATTTATTTCAAGGTAGACCCTATTTAATGCTTTCCATATATTTTCTATTTATCGAAGAATATCCCTTAATATCTTTCTTAGATGAGTCGGAAGTCAAATTATTTTAGTGCAGTTTTGTTCCAAAGAATTCTAATAACACCTTTATAATTGAAATGGGGCAATTTTTGACGAAGATATGGCCATTTATTTCAAGGTAGACCCTATTTAATGTTTGGCTTATATTTTCTATTAATCGAAGAATATCCCTTAATATCTTTCTTAGATGAGTCGGAAGTCAAATTATTTTAATGCAGTTTTGTAACAAAGATCAAGCGAATTCTAAAAACACCTTTATAATTGAAATGGGGCAATTTT
This sequence comes from Drosophila grimshawi, assembly GCF_018153295.1. NCBI lineage: Eukaryota > Metazoa > Arthropoda > Insecta > Diptera > Drosophilidae > Drosophila > Drosophila grimshawi. Next base: position 42,801 of record NW_025062847.1, read on the forward strand.
TGACGAAGAAATGGCCATTTATTTCAAGGTAGACCCTATTTAATGCTTTCCATATATTTTCTGTTAATCAAAAATATCCCTTAATATCTTTCTTAGATGAGTCGGAAGTCAAATTATTTTAATGCAGTTTTGTTCCAAAGATTGAGTCAATTCTAAAAACACCTTTATAATTGAAATGGGGCAATTTTTGACGAAGATATGGTCATTTATTTCAAGGTAGACCCTATTTAATGCTTTCCATATATTTTCAATTATTCGAAGAATATCCCTTAATATCTTTCTTAGATGAGTCGGAAGTCAAATTATTTTAATGCAGTTTTGTTACAAAGATTAAGTGAATTCTAAAAACACCTTTATAATTGAAATGGGGCAATTTTTGACGAAGATATGGCCATTTATTTCAAGGTAGAGCCTATTTAATGCTTTCCATATATTTTCTATTTATCGAAGAATATCCCTTAATATCTTTCTTAGATGAGTCGGAAGTCAAATTATTTTAATGCAGTTTTGTAACAAAGATTGAGTGAATTCTAAAAACACCTTTATAATTGAAATGGGGCAATTTTTGACGGAGATATGGCCATTTATTTCAAGGTAGACCCTATTTAATGCTTTCCATATATTTTCTATTTATCGAAGAATATCCCTTAATATCTTTCTTAGATGAGTCGGAAGTCAAATTATTTTAATGCAGTTTTGTTCCAAAGATTGAGTGAATTCTAAAACACCTTTATAATTGAAATGGGGCAATTTTTGACGAAGATATGGCCATTTATTTCAAGGTAGACCCTATTTAATGCTTTCCATATATTTTCTATTATTCGAAGAATATCCCTTAATATCTATCTTAGATGAGTCGGAAGTCAAATTATTTTAATGCAGTTTTGTTCCAAAGATCAAGTGAATCCTAAAAATACCTTTATAATTGAAATGGGGCAATTTGAGACAAAGATATGGCCATTTATTTCAAGGTTGACCCTATTTAATGTTTGCCTTATATTTTCTATTAATCGAAGAATATCTCTTAATATCTTTCTTAGATGAGTCGGAAGTCAAATTATTTTAATGTAGTTTTGTTTCAAAGATCAATTGAATTCTAAAAACACCTTTATAATTGAAATGGGGCAATTTTGGACGAAGATATGGCCATTTATTTCAAGGTAGACCTTATTTAATGCTTTCCATATATTTTCTATTATTCGAAGAATATCCCTTAATATCTTTCTTAGATGAGTCGGAAGTCAAATTATTTTAATGCAGTTTTGTTCCAAAGATTGTTTGAATTCTAAAAACACCTTTATAATTTAAATGGGGCAATTTTTGACGAAGATATGGCCATTTATTTCAAGGTAGACCCTATTTAATGCTTTCCATATATTTTCTATTTATCGAAGAATATCCCTTAATATCTTTCTTAGATGAGTCGGAAGTCAAATTATTTTAATGCAGTTTTGTTCCAAAGATCGAGCGAATTCCAAAAATATCTTTATAATTGAAATGGGGCAATTTTTGACGAAGATATGGCCATTTACTTCAAGGTAGACCCTATTTAATGCTTTCCATATATTTTCTGTTAATCAACAATATCCCTTAATATCTTTCTTAGATGAATCGGAAGTCAAATTATTTTAATGCAGTTTTGTTCCAAAGATTAAGTGAATTCTAAAAACACCTTTATAATTGAAATGGGGCAATTTGAGACAAAGATATGGCCATTTATTTCAAGGTTGACCCTATTTAATGTTTGCCTTATATTTTCTATTAATCGAAGAATATCTCTTAATATCTTTCTTAGATGAGTCGGAAGTCAAATTATTTTAATGCAGTTTTATTCCAAAGATCAAGTGAATTCTAAAAACACCTTTATAATTGAAATGGGGCAATTTTAGACAAAGATATGGCCATTTATTTCAAGGTTGACCCTATTTAATGTTTGGCTTATATTTTCTATTAATCGAAGAATATCTCTTAATATCTTTCTTAGATGAGTCGGAAGTCAAACTATTTTAATGCAGTTTTGTTCCGAAGATTGAACGAATTCCAAAAACACCTTTATAATTGAAATGGGGCAATTTTAGACGAAGATATGGCCATTTATTTCAAGGTAGAGCCTATTTAATGCTTTCCATATTTTTTTCTATTTATCGAAGAATATCCCTTAATATCTTTCTTAGATGAGTCGGAAGTCAAATTATTTTAGTGCAGTTTTTGTTCCAAAGAATTCTAATAACACCTTTATAATTGAAATGGGGCAATTTTTGACGAAGATATGGCCATTTATTTCAAGGTAGAGCCTATTTAATGCTTTCCATATATTTTCTATTTATCGAAGAATATCCCTTAATATCTTTCTTAGATGAGTCGAAAGTCAAATTATTTTAATGCAGTTTTGTTCCAAAGATCGATTGAATTCTTAAAAACACCTTTATAATTGAAATGCGGCAATTTTTGACGAAGATATGGCCATTTATTTCAAGGTAGACCCTATTTAATGTTTGGCTTATATTTTCTATTAATCGAAGAATATCCCTTAATATCTTTCTTAGATGAGTCGGAAGTCAAATTATTTTAATGCAGTTTTGTAACAAAGATCAAGCGAATTCTAAAAACACCTTTATAATTGAAATGGGGCAATTTTTGACGAAGATATGGCCATTTATTTCAAGGTAGACCCTATTTAATGCTTTCCATATATTTTCTGTTAATCAACAATATCCCTTAATATCTTTCTTAGATGAATCGGAAGTCAAATTATTTTAATGCAGTTTTGTTTCAAAGATTGAGTGAATTCTAAAAACACC